>NW_017673748.1:0-56777 GCF_001879085.1 Nicotiana attenuata
ATTTTGAGTAAAAGCTATATGTACCAATAATTCAGTGTCGTCCACATCAACCTTAGTTATCAATTGGTTATATGGACTGCAGATCAAAGACATCCATTGGTAAAAGTGGATCAGATGTTTCAGCAAAGGTTGTATTCTAAGTAAATGTGACCGCTAAATTATTTTTTTTGGTATGAACTTGTATGTATTGTGACAAACGCTAAAGTTGGCTATAACATATAATCCAAACTCATTAAGTTCTGTTTTGAAAAGATGCATATGAGACATGCCAATAAAATATTGTATCTGATCGCCCTTAAAAGAAATCACATTAAATAGATACATATAGTTGAACTTAGAACGAACAACTCATAATTTAACAACGGACAACAGGATTTTTGATATTTTATCTCCGGTAATAAAAGAAGTTTTTATTTTCATTATTATTTTGATAAAAACAGGTAGATATTATAAAGAAGGCATAAATTAGAAAAATAAAAAATAAGTTAACAGCATTCATATTATGTAAAAGATAAAGGAATAAGTTGAATGAAGAGGGACAACATGTGCAGAGGTGCAAAACACTAAAGCAATGTCATGAAATAAGTTTTTTATGAAAGTGAAGAAAAAGAAAATAATTTATCAAAAAAAAGAGAATGGGTAAGTACCATAAAAGTGCAAGAAAAAAAGATAACCAACATATATTTATATATACCGTTGCAATGAAAATATTGTAACAACAAAAAGGGAATTGTTGTACTGTATTGTAATCTTCTAAAACCAATCGAGAAAGTAGGTTTACAAATGCGTGAAGAGCATAACAACAATTGCAGAATTTGCAACTTAAAATTAGAGACGCAAAAAAATTAGTAAGTGAAAGAAATAGATTTTTAATACCTTTTCATCTTGTAGAACCAATTCAATGAAGAAATTAGTGTCTGAGTTGTAACAATCTGGGACTTCCCATAGACGAACAACACGAACTTTCAACTTCTATTGCATCCTCGAAGTTGTTATATCCTTAATGAAAAAAATGTGATTAGCCATCTTTTGCATAATCAGTAAGTTATCTTGAAATCAATTGACAGCATTAGGAAGGATAGAATTGAAGTACCGTGTATTAGTAGAAGAAATATAACTTTGGAAGTTCTTTGTTAGTACATGTAAACATTAAGAAGTTAATAGTTAAAAGTAACTGAAAATAGTAACAACTAATGATGATGAAATAAAAGATAACCATACCAATTGAAGTTGTCAACTATTGTTTCTGAAGTTTGTTTCCAATATGGTCTAGCAAAGTTAGAAGCATGAGAACAAAAAATATTGCGAAAAGGTATCAGATATGCTTTCATTCTCCAAGTAAATTTCGGAAAACCTCTTTGTAAACCACATTTATTGCTTCATTTGAAATTTTTCCATCATCATCATAAACCAAAATTTTTGATACCTTTTTATTTGTAACACGTGATAGAGCAACGTAAAGCTGGCTATGTGTGAAGACCGGTTTTTTCATATAAGCCAACATGAGATAAAGATTGTCCTTGACTTTTGTTTATCGTCATTGCAAAGGATACAACTATTGGAAATTGTCTTCTTTGAAACTTAAAAGGTATTCTTGCATCAGATGGAGTTAATGACATTCTCGGAATGAAGACCTTTTGTCCAGCCATATTTCCCAATAAGATTTTTGCTTCGATAACCCGATTTTCGAGTCTAGTGATGATTAATCTTGTTCCATCACTGGAACACCCACTTTCAAAGTGATAACATGATTTGGAATTCCAGAACACTTAATAGTGTTTAGGAATTCAGGTGTATGTACGTGTTCCAAACCTGTAAAAGCATCGTCTGACATGCAAATTGTATCGGAACTCAAAAATATTTTTGGTTCACTTTGGTTTAGTGATACCATGTATTCGTTGATTGATTCAACCATGTCAAGAGTGGGAGCAAGAATTCCTCTTTGTTGCAAGTATGTTATATCACTGCAATGAGTTAAAAAATCTGGATATGTACTTTCCACAATAGCAGAAATTGGATCGCCGAAATTATTTATGATAAGATCATCAGGGATGTGAACTTTATCAATACCATCAACAGAATTTCCAATCATACCATCACCTATTGCTAAAATCCAATCAGAAAATTGTCTTAGATCATTCAAATGTGAATCCACCTGATTTCCTTCCAACCTCATATTTTTTGTTAGCTTTAAGAGTTGACAGTGATTCCGCAAATACGAAGAATTAAGGGCAGCGTTAACAATATCTTGTCTAGTACCTTTTGGAATGACTGGAAGTATTTGTCTAAAGTCTCCACCAAGAACAACCGTTTTCCCTCCAAATGGTCGATCTAAATTGGATGCATCTTTAAATCTAAGAATATTTCTTAGAGTTCTGTCTAGAGCTTTAAAACAATATCTATGCATCATTGGTGCTTCATCCCATATAATTAACTTTGTCTTGACAATCAATTTTGATAAAGGAGTACCTTGTTTGATATTACATGTTGAATCTTCAGTTGCATTGAGTGGGATTGCAAATCTCGAATGAGCTGTTCGACCTCCTGCTAACAAAAGAGATGCTATTCCACTGGACGCAACTATTAACACAATATCTCCTCTACATCTTATGGCAGAAGACAAAGTTTTTCAAATAAATGTCTTCCCGGTTCCTCCATGACCATATAAGAAGAAGAATCCACCTTTGTTCTCATGCACTGCTTTGATAATTCTGTCATAAACTAACTTTTGCTCCATTGTCAATTTAACCAATAATTCTTCATGTTCCTTAGACAAAGAGCACCTATTGTAACGCAATTCTTTACAGATTAGTGTATTGGTGTTGTCAACTTCCTCTTCATTGAAATCAGGTCTTGGCATTGTTGGAAAATCGTATAACGTTTTGCCGCAACCTTTCAACAAATTTTCCAACTTTTGTAGGGAACGATTCTTTACTTCATCGTTTGTTAGCTCAGCCTCTAAAATAACAAAGCATATAATTAATTAATTGATAACAAAAATATATAGTTGTCATGAGTCATATAAAGATAAGACAAAAATAATTTCCTTAAGAAATAGTAAAAGCAAAATAATGTTACTTTACTTCGTTGCAAGGCTACATCGATTATGTGTCAAACAAAAGATATTAAAAATTAATCACTCAGAATTTGCAACCCTAAATGTCGATCGTACATTACAGTAAGATTTAATTTGTATGCAAGAATAATGTAAAAATATTTGTAAAATTTGTTAATATAAAAATGTTAAATAGAAGGTAAAATTGTATACCTAGATTATCCAATATTCTTCTTTCTTCATGTAAGATATCATCTGATAATAAAATCCATGTTGCCTCCCAAACACATTCTGGCTGTGACATTGAATTGGATAATAGTAACATAGTAAGTAATTGCCTAAGATATGATGGCATTCCCTAGTTACTTGCCTCCTTTATGGCATCGACATACTCTTTGTCGTCATCTAATAAACCTAGTGCATAACATGCATCTCTAAAAGTTAAATGTTCGTGATTGTTGATTCTGCGTAAATCCGCATAACACTTAGGTCCTCTAATAACATTCAACAACATTCGAAGGTAATATTGCTCTCCACTTCCAGGCGGTACAAAAAATATTCTCCCTATTGAAAATGCAGAATTTCTTCTTTTTTCCCACTTTTTTAGTTTTTTATTCCACACAAATTTAAGAGGAAATTCCGCATAGGTTAATTCTCTTACTTCTTCATATGTATTGTTTGCCTCAAACCAGCTTAAAAACTTTGATTCCTTAACACTTGGTCTATTGGCAACTTCATCAATTGGATCATCATCAGAGAAAATAACTGTTTGTTCATTTGGTAGATGAAAAGAAAGTCTTTCTACCGAAGGTTCTCTATGGTTAATTGGAAATTTAAAAATTCTCCAAGCAGCTTCACACGGTGATATGTATCGACAATCATAATACATTTTTATTTCATCAATAGCCGATGAGTCTTCCTCATGCACACTTTGAGAAAAAGCTGATGTCACACGATCATTGACCCTTATTAACGTACTTAAATAAGTACTTGATTAATCGAGATTGATTGCACCATTCAACATTTATATGTGCGCCATACTTCAATAATAAATATCTATTGTGTGGCACCACGTACCTGTTATCCAATTCAATACCTTCTTTGTTGATAGTTCTACCATTGTCCCTTCTTTTATAAATAGGATATCCATCTTCATCAATTGTGGTATTTTGTACAAACTTCTTTGGAAAGTGTTTTGTACATCTACCATTACGCATGCAAGGAGACGATTTTCTAGCAGATCCACACGGGCCATGCATCATGAAATTCTTCACGGCCTTATAATAATATGCATCGACCGATTCATCAGGTATTTCTGCTGAAATAATTTGATCTATGTCTCCAACATTTGGATATTTATTATGAAGAAAGAGCAATATGTGTGCATGTGGCAAACCCCGCTTTTGAAATCCTATAGTATATATCACTGCAAAAAATAATAAATTGTGATTGGGGTAAGTGGTTGTAATTTATATGTAAAACAAAATGTTTTATTAAATCAGATTATAAATCTGATAAGAATTTATTAAACAGATTAATTATATACCTGATTTAACTGCTCCAAAAATTTGTTTCTCTTTCAAATCCTTTATTAAACGGTCCAATTTGATTTTGAACACCCTACATAAAATGTCGGGGCGATCTTCTGCTTGCAAGCCCTTGCTCTTTACAAATCTACTAATTTCAGGCCACTTTGGGTTGCAAGTAAATGTGATGAAAAGATTTGGATATCCAGCCCACTTGCAGATTGCCATAGCATCTTGATAATTTTGAATCATGTATCTTGCACCCCCTGTGAAGCTGGAAGAAAGAATTACCCTTTTACCTTGAGAAGAAGGATTTATCTCTCCATGTAAAACTGCATCTTCTAATCCTTTATACATATGAGCTCGCAATTGTCTTTGATGAGTTCTGATATACTTCAACCTAGACGATTCAACCATTTGGTAAACTCCATCGACCAAGAATTGTTTGAAATATCTTCTTGAGTTCACAATTGTTGCTATTTCGCCATTCCTTTCTTGATTTTGTATGCAAAATATCACGCCAAGCTAACAAAATTCCTTCCTCCAGTTGATTACATCTTGTTCATTTACGAGGAAATGTCTTCCCTATAACCATCTTCACCAAAATGGAAACAATAAAGGATTACTGAAAGACCTTAAATAGGGAGCATTCAATCATTATCCTTTGTAGATGTCTAGATTGGGTTCAACGATGATGTCTCTGCACATCTAGATACATCAAAATCTCCAACTACAAAGCAACAACCTCTGAAATGTTGTAGTTGTAATCTCTTCCATCATAGTTCCGTTTTTCCTATCAATCTGAGTCTAAAAATTGGATTTGAGTAATCTTTCCTGAAATTTTGTCTCTGACCATTCTGAAAAGACTTTGTCAAAAATATTATGCTCATCAAGCATTTGTTTCAGATCTTGAACAATATTCAGCATTGTAGTTGACTTATTCTTTCACCACGATTGCATTAAAAAATAGATTTTATAAAAATTGATGTATGTTTTTTTAGATTATTCATTCATATATAAATAGGAAAAATTGAGTACTAACCTCAGTGCATGAATTCTATCTCAAACTTCGTTTTCCTGTGTCATATATATATAATTGTGCAAAACTTGGGGGATCCTTCAGGGGGCAACAACTTCCCGATTTGATGATAGTTGTGTCCAATCTTTGAATGTTCTTGGGCCCCTTTGTTTGGTTTGATAGAAGCATCAACTTTCTCCCATTGAGGTAAATGAAACATTGATTTATAACTTCTAATATTATTCTCTGAATTGTTTTTACTTTTGAAGCCTACAAATAAAATTATATGTTTTCAATCAAGATTTATTCATATATTGAAGATAGTATTGAAGTATATTGTAAAAGTCGAATTTTGTTGTTACCTAAGATGCGAATAATTAAGTTTTTTTAAAAATATGGGAGTTTTTTTGGCTTTGGGAGACGTATCTTTCATGATTACAACACAAAGAAAACTCTTGGTTTTTTTAAGCTTTGATTTTCTTGTTGATTCTTTCTTGCGTACCAGAAGTAAAGCACCACAAATATTCACATTCATATGTAGGATTGCCTATAACCATAGTATTTGTGACGACCCGACCGTCGTATCAGGTATTACTGCCCCATTTTCCTCATTTATTATACTTCTTCATGTTTCATTACCGGTATGTGGTGAGTTAGAGTTGATTCGATTGGTTTGATAAGAAATGAGACACTTAGTCTCTTTAAGAAGGCTTAAGTTGGAAAAGTCAACCGGACATTGACTTATGAGTGTAGAGGGTTCGGATGTGATTTCCGGTGATTCGTTAGCTTCGGGAGATGATTTGTGACTTGGAGGCGTGATCGGAATTTACTTTCGAGGTCCGGTGTAGAATTAGCTTGAATTGGCGAAGTTAGTATTTTGGCGAATTCCGATTGATAGGTGAGATTTTGATATAGGGGTCGGATGGAATTCCGAGAGTTGCAGTAGCTCCGCTATGTCATTTGGGATGTGCGTGCAAAGTTTCAGATCATTCGACGAGGTTTGGTAGACTTTTTGATCGAAAGTGCCATTTCGGAAAGTTTTTGAAGAACTTAGTCTTGAATCCGATGTGTAAAATGAATATCCTGAGGGTTTGAAACCCGGATTTGCACCCATAGTGTTATATTGAGGTGACTTGCACGCCAGATAGAGAGCGTGGGGTAGAGCACCGTTGGGGATTGTGACTTGGTCCGTCCCGGTTGTTGATTTTACCGCGTATTTCGCTATGACTTGTTGTTTTTCACTAGGACTTGGGCTTATTGCCATATTTGGGGCTTATTGCCGACTGTTTGAACTCCCTATGAGCTATCATCACTGTTTTCCTCACTATTTGAAATATTATTTGAACTCAGTCCATTGTCATTACACTTTCATGAACTCAGCTATATTTTTACTCAACCTCGAGTTTTAACTGATATTTGAACTACTGTTTAAGCTGAGCATTATTGTTTCTTTATTGATGCCCGAGGGGCTTATGATTATTTTTGTACTGATTGAGGCCGAGGGCCATATGTGAGGATATGCTGAGTGATGTGAGGAGGCTTTCAGGCCTCGAGTGTATTGTGAGGAGGCTTTCAGGCCTCGAGTGTATTGTGAGGAGGCTTTCAGTCCTCGAGTGTGCTGTGAGAAGGCTTTCAGGCCTCATGTTGATATGTACAGGCTTTCAGGCCTTATGATGATATAGCGCTTGGGCTGTAGGAGCCCCTCCGGAGTCTGCACACCCACAGTGAGCGCGGGTACCCATCTAGAGCGGTTAAATTTTAGACAGTGGTAACAATGACACTGTTATACGCGTTTTGGTCAGGTAACAATGACTGACTAGTCAGGTAACAATGGCTGACCAGTGGTAACAATGGCACTGTAATACGCGTTTTGGTCAGGTAACAATGGCTGACCGGTCAGGTAACAATGACTGACTAGTAACAAAAATCATGCCCGAAGGGCGAACTTTTATGTGCTCATCTTGCATACTTATTTGCATTTTTACCTGCTATGCGGTGGTATTTGTGCTTGAGGGGCGGATTTTCTGTGCTATTCAGCACTAACTATTTTGAACAGCTTTTGTAATTATTGAAAGGACCATTTTCAAAAGAGATTTGAACTGAGCCGAAACATTCCTAAAGAGTTTCTCCGATTTCACTGTTTTCTCGGAAATTGTCCCCGGTTTCGGTACATCCCGTTGGTTGCTTTACGTGATTTCTTGCTGCTCAGTTATTATTTACTTCTATTACTCACTGAGTTAGAAGTACTCACTTTACTCCCTGCACCTCACGTGCAGTTGCAGGTATCGTTCACCCGGTAGCGGGTTATTAGCGGAGTGAAGGTATTATTATTGTAGCTGAGCAAGGTGACCGCCAGCATTCGCGGCACCGGATGTTGTCTTTGGTTTTCCAGAAATTTTACTTGTATATATTTATTGGTCTGTAGTTGTGTTAAGGTTTTTTTAGATGCTCGTGACTTGTGACACCCCGGTCGGGTTGTACATACTTGTTATTATTGTCGTTAAGCTTTATTCACCTATTCGTTTATGTTTAATAAATATTAAAGAGACGATTTGGGTTAGTTGGCTGGCCTTGTCTTCACGAGAGGCGCCATCACGATCGGGTTTGGAAATTGGGTCGTGACAAGTTGGTATCAGAGCCTAGGTTACTAGGTCTCACGAGTCATGAGCAGGTTTAGTAGAGTCTCGCGGATCGGTACAGAGACGTCTGTATTTATCCTCGAGAGGCTGCAGGACCTTTAGGAAAACTTCCCATTCTGGGAATTCTTATCGTGCGTACTTGATTCAGCTTGAGATATAACCCTTGAAATTCCTTCCACACGTCTGTATGCGCACGTGAGCGCTCAGTATTATATGTGCCTTGATGGTTTGTGATTCCCCGATCGAGGGGCAAGATGTAATCTTCGTGAGTATGTTGGGCCAGTCTGGAGGACTTGAGGCCGGATCCTTGCCTATGGCTTGAGCACCGAGGTGCTGATTGTGTGAGCAAGTGTTTTGAACTTATATGTTCAGTATTGCCCCTATTAGCCGGAATGGCGGTTTGGTATTCATGTGATGAGTATGTTAGTACTCCGAGATATAATTATATGACTTGGTAGTGACGAAGAAGTCCGCAGGATAATAGATGAACTGTTAAGTGTTCGATTCCTATGGTGACTTGATATGTAGCCCTAATTATGGGCGCGTGAAGAATATTTTCGTGTGTCCTATTTGGGAAGTGAAGTACATTTCATGTGGCGGTATGAGTTCAGACTCAGGAAGACTAATGACTGTGTAACGTATATGATGGTGAAAGGTATGCTGAAGTACTAAATTAAGGCGAAGCAGGGGTCATCTCCTGCGGAGTGTTCTTGAGTGGTATGGTCCTTACGTGTATGTTCGAAGATCTCATGTGTAATTGAAGGGTATGTGTTGAAATTTAAAATTCGGGTCGCTTAAGAGAGTGGACTCAACCGATGTGGGGATGAATGTGAGATCTGTAGAGGATTACACTACTAGATGATCCGTGTTTTCACAAGCTTGTACATGATTTGAGTTGAGTCTCACTGTGGCATTGTGGCATCATTAAAGTAAAAGTGTTATGAGTTGTTAAGTGTGTCTTGATATATGGCTTCGAGCCAAGTTGGGGAGGTTGCTATTGATTAGCTAATTGTACGGTTATGTGCTATGTTGGTTCCGGTTTGAGGCATGCTGGCGAATCAGTTCTGGTTGCGGAAATTGAGCCGAGGATGGCACGAGTGAAGCAAAATTTTGACAAAGGTTGTATGGTACTTCGTAGATGTGTGAGAATCACAGGATGTCTTAAGCTGTTGTTGGTAAAGAATGCTCGGTGCATGGAGCAGGAAGATGCTTGTTTGTATTGGGACGAGGTCATATCCTGCGGTGTCAAAGTGCTAATGAGGCACGGGTGGTTATGTTCGTTTGATCAGGTGAATTGCAGTTTGAATAAGAAGTAAATGACTCTCGAGAATGATTTTAATGTGTTCAAGATTCTACATGTAACAATCAGGTGTCTTAAGGTTGTGTATGTGGTTAGAGACTGTGTTTTCATTGGAAAAGGTCAAGACTTGTGGTATTTTATGTTAATTATGGGATTCTATGTATCAGTATCTGGAAAGTAAAGGTAACGGATTTAGATTCGTAGAAAGTTCTTCAGAGTAAAGTATTTTGGAATGTGGTGTTACTGGGAATGTTTGAGAGAGGATTCAGTGGCTAATGGGTCTTAGACAGTGTGGTCTTGTGCTTGGGTCTCGTGTAGTGAGCCTGGGTTAAGGAACTGTGGTGCTACAGCAAGGGGGAATATCAAGTTGATGATGAATCATAAGGGAAATTAGATAGATGGAATAGCTTGATAGTAGACCGAATCGGTATGGTAAGGGTATGATTAATTCTTCGTATGTGATCGAGGTAATGAACTTTTACAGGCATGTTGCAGCAATGCTCATGAGTCTTGACAGCTTGCTTAGCCTGGTTTGGATAAAAGGATTCAGTCCTGGCAGTTTAGTTTGTGGTTAGGAAAAGGGAGATGGAGTTCTCATGATATCCTCGTGTGGTATGGTATATGCGATATGTTGTGGAGGATTGGGATTTGTGTGTGTAAGGCTTCGGTTCAGTTTGGAATGGAAAGTCATTAAATTCTTAAGCAGCACGGGCAGCTACAGGTGATTAAAGAATCGATCTTGAAATGATTAAGGAAAATGGTATTGCCAACCATAGTGATTCGACGGGGGTATATGTTCCAGTAAAAGGGCAATGTGATGTAAACTGATAATACTTCGGTAGTGTTGCGGAATTTGGGATCGACTGTTGATATCTGAGGTTGTTTGATGGCACAGGGAAACTTTAGAATACCTTTCGTGGGATAATTGGGTACTTGAGGTGTGACATGTATTCGTACGGCGCAATTTGGGATCAGGTATAGTGATTTGTGTGCTATATGGAGTTGGAGACTAGGAATTCTCGTGTTCAGGCTATGCAATTGTTGTAAATCGTGTGTATCGGCACCGTTTAGCGGTTATTGAGATGTGGAGGTCCGAGTGGATCTTTTCCTTGCCTGGTATGCCAGATTTTGGATATGATATTGGATTGTAGACTGGTTGTCTTAATGTTGGATTATTCTAGACTATTGTACTACGGGCTATGCCGGAAATGCCACGGGTTGAGTGGCGAGGTGCATTGGATTATGTTCTTGCAGAGTGGTATATATTTTAAAAGATTCAGCGGACGGCTGAGAAGGATTGCTTTCCTTAATAGGGCCTTCGCGACGGATGTCAGTGCAGAGGTTTCTACCATTGATTCAGTTCCGGTATTGAGTGACTTTTTCGGATGCGTTCCTTGTGGTAAGGCATGTTTCCGGGCGAGGTTGTGGATTTCGATGTTGATTTGGTGCCGGGCACCGTATTGTACGGCTCCGACAGGAGTTATAGTAGTGGAAGGAGCAGCTTCAGGCTTCTTGATAATGAGCTCGTTGGCAGGCCAATGTGGCTATGTATTTAGCTTGAGTTAGCTTGGTTAGTCCCGAGTTGTATTGTTGAGGGATAGGTTGGATCTATCGTTATTGAGCTTGTTTAGGGATCTGGGGAGATCTATGAGTTGCTTTCTGTGCTGTGGGATGTCATGACTTGTTGGCTATAGGCACATGTGGTGCAGTCCTATTTGAGATTCATAGAGGAAGTCGAGCGGGAAGAGTGATTGAGTGTTGCTCAGTAAATGGAGTATTGGTTATGGCCTATCGGGTTGTGTGTCATATGTTATTGGTTTCACCATGGATGTAATGAATTGCTTTGGTTACAGACATCAAATGTGCGTGGCTGTCAATTTTGATCATAGTGACTTGAGGTGCTTCATGTGTAACAGTGTTTGGATCTGATCGCGCATTGTAGCGAGGCTACGAGGAGTTAGGACCCTTCGAGGTAGATTCAGGCATTCTATTTCTATGAGGTGAGACGGGGTCTCAGCCTTGGGTTGTAATGGTGTTGATAAGCTTGAGGTACAACTCTTTCGTCTGAGTCATTTGTCCTGATTTGGGTATGTTCAGACCGTTCCTCATTAGTGCGTGTATTATGCAAGTTGTGGCTTAGGCCTACATTGAGGTGTCGTGTCACCAGAGTGGTGTGTTGGATTCGAGGTGATCATTGGAGTCATTAATGAATACGGACAGATTTGATTTCAGCTTGTTAGAAGGATAATATCGAGATTCAGCCCGGAAATCTGTTGTGGTATTAATCAAAGGGGAAGCGGCTTCATGAATGGTTGATATGAGAAATGGTTACGGTTATAGCATGTTCCATTTATTGTTGGCATTATATGAAAGTGTTGGAATAAGACCTTAGTTGATAAGAGGTTTTCTACCGGTATTTGGTTATTGTAGGCAACTGCTGTGAATAGAGGCTACCGTTTCGAGTGTTTGGACCATGTGGTATATCATATGATCTCACCTGAGGTTGCAGGTATGGGTTATTACAGCTGGTTCGGGTTTATTCTGAGTATAGATGTGAGGTCCTGATCTTGTGTATGATTTCGGAAAGTGCAAGGTGGTTCAGATGGTTTAGATGGACTGTGAAATTTCAGCTATATTGTGTTATCGGACCTATGCGAGATAGGGTGACGAGGGATCACCCCGGGTATATGCTTGGTAAAGTTATTCAGCTGTTGGTTAGCTTCTAGGACAACTCTGGGTACGCTCGAGGACGAGCGTTGGTTTAAGTTGGGGAGGATGTGACGACCCGACCCGTCGTATCAGGTATTACTGCCCCGTTTTCCTCATTTATTACTTCTTCATGTTTCATTACCGGTATGTGGTGAGTTAGAGTTGATTCGGATTGGTTTTGATAAGAAATGAGACACTTAGTCTCTTTTAAGAAGGCTTAAGTTGGAAAAGTCAACCGGACATTGACTTATGAGTTAGAGGGCTCGGATGTGATTTCCGGCGATTCGGTTAGCTTCGGGAGATGATTTGTGACTTGGGAGCGTGATCGGAATTTACTTTAGAGGTCCGATAGAATTAGGCTTGAATTGGCGAAGTTAGTATTTTGGCGAATTCCGATTGATAGGTGAGATTTTGATATAGGGGTCGGAATGGAATTCCGAGAGCTGCAGTAGCTCCGTTATGTCATTTGGGATGTGCGTGCAAAGTTTCAGATCATTCGGACGAGGTTTGGTAGACTTTTTGATCGAAAGTGCATTTCGGAAGTTTTTGAAGAACTTAGGCTTGAATCCGATGTGATTTGATAGTATTAGCGTTGTTTGATGTGTTTTGATGATTGGAACAAGTTTGAATGATGTTATGGGATATGTCCGTGCTTTTGGTTGAGGTCCCGGGGGCCTCGGGTGAATTTCGGGGTGGTTTCGGACCATTTCTAGGCCATTTTTAACTGCTGGTTTTTGGCTACAGCAGTGTTCTATGCGATCGCGGGGAATTGGTCGCGATCGCGGTGAGTAAAATGTGAGAAACGTGCCAATGAATCGCGATCGCGTGAAGCCTTTCGCGATCGTGGAGAAGAAATATTCTGTTGCGTTGATCCCACTTCGGAAGCTTATATCTCACAATCTGTAAGGAATTTGGAGATGATCCAAAAATGAAAATTGTAGCCCTTTGTGTCTAGTTTCAGAAATGTAAATTAATTGGAATTTAAAGTCGTGTACAAAAAGTTATGGTGGTTACACTATAGGCTGCCCGGGAAGGTCTCTAATACATAGGGATGACTTTGGAAGCTTATATCTCGCATTGTATAAGGAGTCAGGAAATGAGCAATATATGAAATTATAGCCCTATGTGTCTAGATTTCAGAACATCAAACCATTCGTAATTTGGAGTTGCGTGCAAAAAGTTATGACCACTATACTGGAGGCTGTCCGGAAGAGCTAGGAACTATTCATCGCGATCGCGAAGCATTGTCCGCGATCGCGAAGAGTAAATTTTGGGTTGGAAAAATTGCTCTCCGCGATCACGAAGCATTTTCCGCGATCGCGAAGAGTAAATACCTGGGCAGAATGTTTTAAAACACGTCAGTCGCGATTTTGGGGTCATTTTACACCCATAATTGCTCGTTTTTGGAGATTCTTGAAGGAGATTAACGAGGGATTCAAGGGGGAACATTTGGAGGTAAGTTTCTTGGACTCAAAACTCGTTTTTGTTGTGAAATCCATCTAGGAAATCATTGAATTTTTGCTAAAATGGAGGAATAGGGCTTGGAATTTTCAAATTTTTAAATTGGGATTTGAAGGGTCAATTGTGGATGGATTTTGATGTTCTTAGTATGTATGAACTCGTGAGGAGATAAGGAATCCGGTGATGTGAATTTTGTAATTTTATGAGAAGTGGGCCCGGGGCTCGGGTTTTGCCAACTTCGTGATTTTCGTTGTTTTTCGAGTCCTTTGGATTGGGTTATGTTTCCATAGCATATTGTGATGTATTCGCTGTGATTTTGGTTAGATTCGGCGCGCGTGGAGGCCGATTTGAGGGGCAAAGGCGTCGCGGGTTTGAGATTTCACCGGTTCGAGGTGAGTAATGATTGTAAATGATATCCTGAGGGTTTGAAACCCCGGATTTGCACCCAGAGTGCTATATTGAGGTGACTTGCACGCCAGATAGAGAGCGTGGGGTAGAGCATCGTTGGGGATTGTGACTTGGTCCGTCCCGGTTGTTGATTTTACCGCGTATTTCGCTATGACTTGTTGTTTTTCACTAGGACTTGGGCTTATTGCCATATTTGGGGCTTATTGCCGACTGTTTGAACTCCCTATGAGCTATCATCACTGTTTTCCTCACTATTTGAAATATTATTTGAACTCAGTCCATTGTCATTACACTGTTTCATGAACTCAGCTATATTTTTACTCAACCTCGAGTTTTAACTGATATTTGAACTACTGTTTGAGCTGAGCATTATTGTTTCTTTACTGATGCCCGAGGGGCTTATGATTATTTTTGGACTGATTGAGGCCGAGGGCCATATGTGAGGATATGCTGAGTGATGTGAGGAGGCTTTCAGGCCTCGAGTGTATTGTGAGGAGGCTTTCAGGCCTCGAGTGTATTGTGAGGAGGCTTTCAGTCCTCGAGTGTGCTGTGAGAAGGCTTTCAGGCCTCATGTTGATATGTACAGGCTTTCAGGCCTTATGATGATATAGCGCTTGGGCTGTAGGAGCCCCTCCGGAGTCTGCACACCCACAGTGAGCGCGGGTACCCATCTAGAGCGGTTAAATTTTAGACAGTGGTAACAATGACATTGTCATACGCCTTTTGGTCAGGTAACAATGACTGACCAGTCAGGTAACAATGACTGACCAGTGGTAACAATGGCACTGTAATACGCGTTTTGGTCAGGTAACAATGGCTGACCGGTCAGGTAACAATGACTGACTAGTAACGAAAATCATGCCCGAAGGGCGAACTTTTATGTGCTCATCTTGCATACTTATTTACATTTTTACCTGCTATGCGGTGGTATTTGTGCCCGAGGGGCGGATTTTCTGTGCTAATCAGCACTAACTATTTTGAACAGCTTTTGTAATTATTGAAAGGACCATTTTCAAAAGAGATTTGAACTGAGCCGAAACATTCCTAAAGAGTTTCTCTGATTTCACTGTTTTCTCGGAAATTGTACCCGGCTTCGGTACAGCCCGTTGGTTGCTTTACGTGATTTCTTGCTGCTCAGTTATTATTTACTTCTATTACTCACTGAGTTGGAAGTACTCACTTTACTCCCTGCACCTCGCGTGCAGTTGCAGGTATCGTTCACCCGATAGCGGGTTATTAGCGAAGTGAAGGTATTATTATTGTAGCTGAGCAAGGTGACCGCCAGCGTTCACGGCACCGGATGTTGTCTTTTGTTTTCCAGAATTTTACTTGTATATATTTATTGGCCTGTAGTTGTGTTAAGGTTTCTTTAGATGCTCGTGACTTGTGACACCGCGGTCGGGTTGTACATACTGGTTATTATTGTCGTTAAGCTATATTCACCTATTCGTTTATGTTTAATAAATATTAAGGAGACGATTTGGGTTAGTTGGCTGGCCTTGTCTTCACGAGAGGCGCCATCACGACCGGGTTTGGAAATTGGGTCGTGACAGTATTCTATGAAAAAAATAAGCAAATGTAAGATTAATAAAAAGGCGTAATGTTATGGTATACCTACTTATTGTATATACATATAAAAAAATAAACATGTATACCTTCATTGTCAATAATTCCATATCCAACATGAGGCTCTAAATAGTATTAAAATCATATTAATTTAACCACGTAAATTGAAAAGGGGGACATAAATGAATCATTGTTTGTGCTAAGAAAAACATACCTTCATAGTCGTCTTCACTTTCAGTCGCAGCTTTATTTTCTGCGATTGTTTTCATGAAATTTACGTTAACTATTTAATCAAGCTACCATTATTTTGAATAGTAGTATAAATGTAGTTTATTTGTGTAATTTATTACAATAAATTTTTTTAATTAAAAACATACCTGCTACATCACCATCAATATTGACATGCTCAATTTCTAATAATAAGTTAGAATAAAATGTCGTTAGTATAAAAAAACAATTCATGATATATTAATAATTGTGTTTATAATAACAACCTGGAAGGAGGGGTAGCATATTTAAATCTGCTAGAAGATAATTTGTCTGCACATGTGAAGTTGACAAACCAAGTTGCAAATGTTTTTGCTGAGATAAATTTGGAGATTGTGCCTGAGATTGAGACGATGAAGCGTGTCCACAACTCTCTAAAGGTGTATAATGTAATTGTGGGAAAAGTTGACGATTTGTTATGTCTTTTAAAGGTTGTGCTGCTTTTTGTTTTTCAAATGCATCTCCTCTGATAGTAGCAGGACAAATAAAGTCTGTATACCATAAAACATACAAATCAGGTAAAAAAAAAGTGGAATAAAATATCAACAATATGAAGTGACACCAACATTGGTTAATACACACATTCTTGACACTCATAAGGGACTGAAAATTTGCAGTAAATGAATGCGTAAAATATATAATTGAATAACTTTGATTTAATAAACATATATATACTAATTTTGTAGCAAATCCTTTCTATCCACAAGTACATATACAGAAATTAAATTAAATTTCATTGTAGTTGTACGCTTAATTTTCTCAATCATGTCATAAACTAATATTCATATTATCTTGAATTCCTAATATTCTGCAAAAATATACATTATAATACATTATTGATTTTGTCACGACCCAATTGCCACCCGGTCGTGATGGCGCCTCTCGTGAAGACAAGACCAGCCAACAGAACAATCAACACTGCTTTTAACAATTTCTTAGCATAAACAGGTTTAAACCATAGATACTGATTAATCAAAAGTGCGAAAATAAACGTAACATAACGGGGAAAAACCATCCCAAACTCAGCCCGATGATCGGGGTGTCACAAGTCACGAGCTACTACAGAGTTGATGAAAATACTACAAGACTGGAAACATAGTCTGAAGATGAATAAAATATGCAAAAGATAAGGGAGAAACGGGGCTGTGGACGTCGACAGCTACCTCGTCTCTCCTAGTCCGCCTGGTCTGGAAGGAAATCAGCGCTCAGGTACGAACTCAGCTATGCCTGTCTCTGCACACATGGTGCAGGAAGTAATGTGAGTACTCCGACCCAGTGAGTAATAAAAATAAATAACGACTGAGAACATAAAATCCCACAAGGGCACAAATAATGCTATCTCAAGCAGCAACATCAGATAAACAGTGGAAACCAGTGAAATATAGTAAGAAAATCTTTTTGAAAACAGTTAAAAATCAATCATACTCGACCAGTAAGTCGGACATTGTTACCTGACCGGTCAGCCATTGTTACCTGACCAAACGCGTATTACAGTGCCATTGTTACCACTGGTCAGTCATTGTTACCTGACTGGTCAGTCATTGTTACCTGACCAAACGCGTATAACAGTGTCATTGTTACCACTGTTCAATATTTAATCACTCTAGATGGGTACCCGCGCTCACTGAGGGTGTGCAGACTCCGGAGCGGCTCCTACAGCCGAAGCGCTATCAACAAGGCCCGAAAGCCTGAACAAATATCAATACGAGGCCTGAAAGCCTGCTCACAATGCACTTGAGGCCTGAAAGCCTGCTCACAATGCACTCGAGGCCTAAAAGCCTCCTCACCTCACTCATCATGCCCTCACATAAGGACCTTGGCCTCAATCAGTCCAAAAATAGTCAAAGCCCCTCGGGCATCAGTAAACAATAATACCCAGCTCAACAATAGTTCAAATATCAGTTAAAACTCCAAGTTTGAGTAAAAATATAGCTGAGTTCATGAAACTCTATAAATCACATGGACTGAGTTCAAATAGTATTTCAAATAGTGAGGGAAAATAGTGATAACAGCTCACAAAGAGTTCAAACAGTCGGCAACAAGCCCAAGTATGGCAATGAGCCCAAAACATAGTGAAAACAACAAGTCATAGCTGACACGTAATAAAATATTATCCGGGCTGGACCAAGTCACAGCCCCCAATAGTAAATGACCCCGCGCTCGTCATTGAACGCGTGTCTCATCTCAACACAGCACCAAGTTGTGCAAATCTGGGGTCTCAAGCCCTCAGAACATCATTTAAAATTATTACTCACCTCTAGCCGGCCAAAAGTCTAGCTCGCTATGCCTTTTCCCCTCGAATCGACCTCCTCACGCGTCGAATTTGATCAAAACCACAAGGAATACATCACAATAGGCTAATGGATCATAGCCCAATCGAAAAGACTCGAAAAATATCAAAAACTACGAAGTTGGCAAAACCCGAGCCCCGAGCCCACTTCTCAAAAAATTACGAAATTTACATCACCGGATTCCTCGTCTCGCCACGAGTCCATACATATCAATTTTACCAAAATCGGAGTCCATTTGACCCTCCAAATTCCGTTTCAAAATTACAAATTCTCAAGCCCTAGCTTTACCCCCTTTTTGATGAATTTCAACTAATTTCCATGTTAAATTTAGCATAATTTCATGTATTTGAGTCAAGGGAGTTACTTCCAATCACACCTAGTCGAAATCCACCTTCAAATCCGTCCAATAGCTCTCAAGCTCGTATAAAAATGGTGGAAATAACTTAACCCTCGCGGATGAAAATGATATTATAAAACCCCTTCTGCCTACAGGGATTTTCGCTTATGTGGTCCCGCTTCCGCATATGCGGGACCGCTTCTGCGGCCATTTCCCCGCTTATGCGGTTTCTCACTTAACTTACCACTTCCGCCTTTGCGACATATTCTCCACTTCTGCGGATTACCCAAGACCGCTTCTGCGGTTATTCACTCGCACCTGCGGACCCGCTGATGCGAAAAGGGGTCCGCTTATGCGGAACTCATCAATTCAACACAAGATCGCTTCTGCGCTTTTCCACCCGCTTCTGCGGAACCGCTTCTGCGGTCCATTTCCGCAGAAGCGGAAATACCAGATGACAGAAATCTCAGACCTGAAGCAACTTCCAAAAACTCTCGTTTAACCACTCGAATTCACCCCAAGGCCCCCGGGACCTCAACCAAAAACACCAACACATCCTAACACCTCATTCAAACTTGTTCCAATCCTCAAAACACATCTAACAACGCTAAAACCATTAATCACATCGGATTTAAGCCTTAGTTTCTTAAAAACTTCTGAATTACGCATTCGATCAAAAACCCGACCAAAACACCTCTGAATGACCTGAAATTTTGCACACACATCCAAAATCACCTAACAGAACTACTGCAACTCTCGTAATTCTATTCCGACTCTCAGATCAAAATCTCACCTAACAACCGGAATTCGCCAAGATACTAACTTCGCCAACTCAAGCCTAATTCTACACCGGACCTCCAAAATCAATTCCGATCGCACTCCTAAGTCACACATCATCCCTCGAAGCTAACTGAAACACCGGAAATCACATCCGAGCCCTCTAACTCATTAGTCAACATCCGGTTGACTTTTCCAACTTAAGCCTTCTTGAAAGAGACTAAGTGTCTCATTGGCTAGCGAAACCAATCCGAATCAATTATAACACACCAAATACTGATAGTGAAACATGAAGAAGCATAATATGGGGGAAACGGGGCAGTACTCACGTGACGACGGGCCGGGTCGTCACATACTCCCCAACTAAAACAAACGCTCGTCCTCGAGCGGGTCAAGAAACATACCTGGAGTCTCAAACAAGTGTGGATATCTGCTCCGCATCTCCCGTTCGGTCTCCCAAGTAGCCTCCTCCACGGGCCGACCTCTCCACTGTACCTTCACTGAAGCTATATCCTTTGACCTCAACTTTCGAACCTGACGACCCAAAATAGCCACTGGCTCCACATCATATGTCAAATCATCATCCAACTGAACCGTGCTGAAGTCCAATACATGAGATGGGTCCCTAACATACTTCCGGAGCATAGATATATGAAATACCGGATGCACACTAGACAAGCTGGGTGGCAAAGCAAGCTCATAAGCCACCTCCCCAATCCTCCTAAGTATCTCAAAAGGGCCAATGAACCGCGGACTCAGCTTCCCTTTCTTTCCAAACCGCATAACGCCCTTCATAGGCGAAACCTTCAACAAGACCTTCTCGCCCACCATATAAGATACATCTCGAACCTTCCGGTCCGCATAACTCTTCTGACGCGACTGATGTCACGACCCAAAACCCCGCACTAGTCGTGACGGCGCCTCTCGTGAAGACAATGCCAGCCAACTAACCCAAATAGTCCCTTTCAAAGTAGTTAAACATAAATGAATAGCAAAATGCGACTTAAGGATATTAATTAACGAAGTTTACAACCCAACACAGCCCGACCGGGGTGTCACAAGTCATGAGCATCTAGAGAAGTCTAAATACAACTACAGGGCCAACAATATATGGAATAAAATTTAGAACCAAAGGAAGTAATCCGGTGCCGCGAACGCTGGCGGTCACTCTGCTCAGCTACGATAGCAATACCTTCAACCAGCTCAAAACCCACTACTGGGTGAACAATACCTGCATCTGCACGCGAGGTGCAGGGAGTAAAGTGAGTACTCCAACTCAGTGAGTAATAAAAGTAAATAATAACTGAGCAACAAGAAATCACGTAAAGCAACCAACATGCTATACAGAAGCCGGGTGAAATTTTCTAAGAAAAACAGTGAAATCTGTAGAAATACCTTGGCTCAGTTCAAATCTCTTTTAAAAATGATCTTTTCAGTGATTAGGAAAACGATTTTAAAACAGTTAGTGCTGAAACGCATAGAAAATCCGCCCCTCGGGCACAAATACCATGGTATAACAGGTAAAGAGGCAAATAAGTATGCAAGATGAGCACATAAAAGTTCGCCCCTCGGGCAATATCTCAAAACAGTACCGGCCTCTCGGGCATGATTTATGTTCCTGGTCAGTCATTGTTACCTGACCGGTCAGCCATTGTTACCTGACCAAAACGCGTATTACAGTGCCATTGTTACCACTGGTCAGCCATTGTTACCTGACTGGTCAGTCATTATTACCTGACCAAAACACGTGTGACAGTGTCATTGTTACCACTGTCCAATTATAAATGGGTACCCGCGCTCACTGTGGGTGTGCAGACTCCGGAGGGGCTCCTACAGCCCAAGCGCTATATCATCATAAGGCCTGAAAGCCTGAACATATCAACATGAGGCCTGAAAGCCTTCTCACAATACACTCGAGCCTGAAAGCCTCCTCACATATCACTCGAGGCCTGAAAGCCTCCTCACATATCACTCGAGGCCTGAAAGCCTCCTCACATATCACTCGAGGCCTGAAAGCCTCCTCACATATCACTCGAGGCCTGAAATCCTCCTCACATCACTCGACATATCCTCACATATGGCCCTCGGCCTCAATCAGTCCAAAATAATCATAAGCCCCTCAGGCAACAGTAAAGACAATAATACTTAGCTCAAACAATAGTTCAAACATCAGTTAAAACTCAAGGTTGAGTAAAAATATAGCTGAGTTCATGAAAAAGTGTAATTCAAATGGACTGAGTTCAAATAATATTTTTCAAATAGTGAGGAAAACAGTGATGATAGCTCACAAGGATTTTAAACAGTCGGCAATAAGCCCCAGGTATGGCAATCAGCCCAAGTCATGATAATATCAAATAAGTTTCAATCAAATACGCGGTAAAATCAACAATCGAGACGGACCAAGTCACAATCCCCAACGGTGCTCTACCCCACGCTCGCTATCCGGCGTGCAAGTCGCCTCAATATAGCACTACGGCGTGCAAATCCAGGGTTTCAAACCCTCAGGATATCATTTACAATCATTACTCACCTCGAACCGGTGAAATCTCTAGCTCGCGACGCCCTTGCCCCATCAAATCGGCCTCCACGCGCATTGAATCTAACCAAAATCAGAGCGAATACATCACAATATGCTAAGGGAACAATACCGAATCGAAAAAAATCGAAAAATAGCAACAATCTCGAAACTAGCAAAACCCGAGCCCCGGGTCCACTTCCCGAAAAATTACAAAACTCACATTACCGGATTCCTCGTCTCGCCACGAGTCCATACATACCAAGAACTCCCAAATCCGAGCTCAAATGACCTATCAAATCCCAATTTGAAATATCAAAAACTCAAGCCCTAGATT
This sequence comes from Nicotiana attenuata, assembly GCF_001879085.1. Classification (NCBI taxonomy): domain Eukaryota; kingdom Viridiplantae; phylum Streptophyta; class Magnoliopsida; order Solanales; family Solanaceae; genus Nicotiana; species Nicotiana attenuata. Next base: position 22,207 of record NW_017673748.1, read on the forward strand.
TACCCCCTTTTGATGAATTTCAACCAATTTCCATGTTAAATTTAGCATAATTTCATGTATTTGGGTCAAGGGACTTACCTCCAATCACACCTAGTCGAAATCCTCCTTCAAATCCGTCCAATAGCTGTCAAGCTCGTGTAAAAATGGTGAAAATAACTTAACCCTCGCGGATGAAAATGATATTATAAAACCCCTTCTGCCTACAGCGATTTTCGCTTATGCGGTCCCGCTTCCGCATATGCGGGACCGCTTCTGCAGCCATTTCCTCGCTTATGCGGTTTCTCACTTAACTTACCACTTCCGCCTTTGCGACATATTCTCCGCTTCTGCGGATTACCCAAGACCGCTTCTGCGGTTATTCACTTGCACCTGCGGACCCGCTGGTGCGAAAAAGGGTCTGCTTATGCGGAACTCATCAATTCAACACAAGATCGCTTCTGCGCTTTTCCACCCGCTTCTGCGGAACCGCTTCTGCGGTCCATTTCCGCAGAAGCGGAAATACCAGATGACAGAAATCTCAGACCTGAAGCAACTTCCAAAAACTCTCGTTTAACCACTCGAATTCACCCCGAGGCCCCCGGGACCTCAACCAAAAACACCAACACATCCTAACACCTCATTCAAACTTGTTCCAATCCTCAAAACACATCTAACAACGCTAAAACCATTAAATCACATCGGATTTAAGCCTAAGTTTCTTAAAAACTTTCGAATTACGCATTCGATCAAAAACCCGACCAAAACACCTCCGAATGACCTGAAATTTTGCACACACATCCAAAATCACCTAACGGAACTACTGCAACTCTCAGCATTCTATTCTGACCCTCGGATCAAAATCTCACCTATCAACCGGAATTCGCCAAAATACTAACTTCGCCAATTCAAGCCTAATTCTACACCGGACCTCCAAAATCAATTCCGATCGCACTCCTAAGTCACAAATTATCCTCCGAAGCTAGCCGAATCACCGGAAATCACATCCGAGCCCTCTAACTCATTAGTCAACGTCCGGTTGACTTTTCCACCTTAAGCCTTCTTGAAAGAGACTAAGTGTCTCATTTGCTACCGAAACCAGGCCGAATCAATTATAACACACCAAATACTGATAGTGAAACATGAAGAAGCATAAAATGGGGGAAACGGGGCGGTAGCTCCTGAGACGACGGGTCGGGTCGTCACATCTGAGCTGTACGAAGTCTCTCTTGGATCACCTTCACCTTCTCTAAGGCATCCTGCACCAACTCTGTCCCCAATAGTCTAGCCTCGCCGGGCTCAAACCAACCAACCGGAGATCTGCACCGTCTCCCATATAAGGCCTCATACGGCGCCATCTGAATACTGGACTGATAGCTGTTGTTGTAAGCAAACTCTGCAAGTGGCAAGAACTTAGCCCAAGAACCTCCAAAATCAATAACACAGGCACGCAACATGTCCTCCAATATCTGAATGGTACGCTCAGACTGCCCGTCCGTCTGAGGATGAAATGCGGTGCTCAACTCTACCTGTGTACCCAACTCTCGCTGAAAAGTCCTCCAAAACTGGGAAGTAAACTGAGTACCCCTATCTGAGATGATAGAAACTGGGACCCCATGCAACCGAACAATCTCCCAGATGAAAATCTCTGCTAACCGCTCCGAAGAATAGATAGTACACACCGGAATGAAGTGCGCGGACTTGGTCAGTCGATCCACAATCACCCAAATCGACTCAAACTTCTTTGAAGTACGAGGGAGACCACTGACAAAGTCCATAGTAATCCTCTCCCACTTCCACTCAGGAATAACCATCCGCTGGAGAACACCGCCCGGCCTCTGATGCTCATACTTCACCTGCTGACAGTTGAGACATCGAGCTACATAACCCACAATATCCTTCTTCATTCTCCTCCACCAGTAATGCTGTCTCAAATCCTGGTACATCTTCGCGGCACCCGGATGGATGGAATACCGCGAACTGTGGGCCTTCTCTAATATCAACTCCCGCAGCCCATCCATATTGGGCACACAAATCTGGCCCTGCATCCTCAACACACCAGCATCATCAATAGTCACATCCCTGGCATCATCGTGCTGAACCCTGTCCTTAAGGACACGCAAATGTGGATCATCATACTGGCGCCCTCTTATGCGGTCATACAAGGAAGACCGAGAAACTACACAAGCCAACACCCAACTGGGCTCCGAAATGTCTAACCTCACCATCCGATTGGCCAAAGCCTAGACATCAACTGCAAAGGGCCTCTCCCCAACTGGAATGTACGCCAAGCTACCCATACTGACCGCCATCCGGCTCAAAGCATAGGCCACCAACATTGGCCTTCCCCGGGTGGTACAAAATAGTAATATCATAGTCCTTGAGTAACTCCAACCACCTCCGCTGTCTCAAATTAAGATCCTTTTGCTTGAACAGGTGCTGAAGGCTGCGATGATCGGTGAATACCTCACAGGATACTCCATACAGATAGTGCCTCCAAATCTTCAAAGCATGAACTATAGCAGCCAACTCCAAATCATGTACAGGGTAGTTCTTTTCGTGAGGCTTCAACTGACGAGAAACATATGCAATAACTCTACCCTCCTGCATCAACACACATCCGATCCCAACTCTCGAAGCATCACAATATACAGTGTAAGAACCCGAAGCTGATGGCAACACCAACACTGGAGCCGTGGTCAAAGCTGTCTTGAGCTTCTGAAAGCTCTCCACGCACTCATCAGACCACACAAATGGTGCACCCTTCTGAGTCAACTTGGTCAAGGGTGAAGCAATAGATGAAAAACCCTGGACGAACCAGCGATAATAACCCGCCAAACAGAGGAAACTCCGAATCTTCGTGGCTGAGGACGGTCTAGGCCAACTCTGAACCGCCTCTATCTTCTTAGGATCTATCTGAATACCATCGCTGGACACCACGTGCCCCAGAAAAGCCACAGAACAAAGCCAGAACTCACATTTGGAGAATTTTGCATAAAGTTTCTCATCCCTCAATCTTTGTAGTACCATTCTCAAGTGCTGGGCGTGCTCCTCCTGGCTACGCGAGTACACAAGGATATCATCAATAAAAACAATAACAAAAGAATCCAGATACGGCCGAAATACGCTGTTCATCAAATGCATGAATGCAGTCGGGGCATTAGTCAGCCCAAAAGACATAACCAGAAACTCGTAGTGCCCATATCTAGTCCTGAAGGCAGTCTTCATAATATTCGAATCCCTGATCTTCAGCCGGTGATAGCCTGATCGGAGATCGATCTTAGAGAATACCCTTGCCCCCTGGAGCTGGTCAAATAAATCATCAATACGAGGTAATGGATACTTGTTCTTCACTGTCACCTTGTTCAACTGCCTGTAATCAATGCACATTCTCATTGTGCCATCTTTCTTCTTCACAAATAGAACTGGTGCACCCCACGGTGACACACTAGGACGAATAAACCCCTTATCTAGGAGTTCATGAAGCTGATCCTTTAATTCTTTCAACTCTGCTGGTGCCATGCGATACGGAGGAATAGAAATGGGCTGAGTGCCCGGCACCAGATCAATACCAAAATCAATGTCCCTGTCCGGTGGCATGCCCGGCAAGTCTGATGGGAACACATCAGGGAAGTCCCTCACAACGGGAACAGAATCGAGACTAGGAGTCTTAGCTCCAACATCTCTCACAAAAGCCAAATACGATAGACAACCTTTCCCAACCATCCGTTGGACCTTTAGGAAAGAGATCACCCTGCTAGGAACATAGTCAGTCATACCACGCTACTCAATCCTCGGAACACCCGGTATAGCCAACATAACTGTCTTAGCATGACAGTCCAGAATAGCATGGCACGGAGATAACCAGTCCATGCCCAGAATAACGTCGAAATCAACTATGCTCAACAGCAACAGATCAACTCAGGTCTCCAGACCCCCAATAGTCACCACACAAGACCTATACACATGGTCTACAATAATAGTATCACCCACCGGGGTAGATACGTGAACAGGTAAAGCAAGACACCCACGGGTCGTACCCAGATGATGGGAAAAATATGAAGACACATAAGAGTAGGTAGAACCGGGATCAAATAAGACAGAGGCATCCCTGTGGCACACTGAGATAATACCTGTGATAACAGCATCTGATGCAATAGCGTCTCTCCTGTCTGGGAGAGAATAGAATCGTGCCTGGCCACCGCCCGATCGGCCTCCCCCTCTGGGGCGACCCCTAGCTGCCTGACTCTCACCCCTAGCTGGCGAGGCAGGTGCTGAAGAAGATGGGCCAGAAGACAAGGGCTAACCCCTCTGCTGAGACTGACTACCACGGCACCGAGGACATTGCCTCCACATGTGCCCAACCTCCCCGCACTCATAACAGCTCCCGGGTGCTGGGGAATGGGACTGAAGGGAACCCCACGCATCAGAGTGACTGGCTGACGCACTCGGTCTGGAGGAACCCTAAACAGATGGAGCTCGTGATGAACCCTGAGCTGGAAGACCGTCGAGGGATGGCTGACTCTGCTGATACCCCTGATGACCTCGGCCGGAAGATGACCCACGATACTCAGAGCGAGCTGACCGAGGAGGCCTAAATGAACGACCTCTGCTCTGCTGGAACTGACCCCTAGACGGAGCACTACTGAAGCTACCAGAACTGTCCTGACGGCGAGCCATCTCAATATCACGAGCAATATCAACTGCATCCTCAAAGGAAATACCCAGAACTCTCTCTCGAGTCATCAGAACACGAAGGTGATAGTTAAGTCCATCTACAAACTTCTTGATCCTCTCTCTGTCGGTTGGAACTATCCACGAGGCATGACAGGCTAACTCAGAAAATCTCGCCTCATACTGGGTCACAGTCATGTCTCCCTGTCAAAGCCACTCGAACTACCTACGCAGCTCCTCTCTCTGAGACTGTGGTACCCACTTCTCCAAAAAGATAGTGGAGAACTCCTGCCATGACAAAGGCGCTGCACCTGCCGGCCTACGCCGCTCATACGACTCCCACCATGTGAAGGCAGCCCCAGTGAACTGAAATGCGGTGAATGCTACCCCGCTGGTCTCCAAAATCCCTGCTGTCCGAAGCATACGCTGACACTTGTCCAGAAATCCCTGGGCATCCTCGCCCTGAGCACCACTGAAAAATGGAGGCTGGAGCCTACTGAACCTCTCAAGACGACGTTGCTCATCGTCTGGCATAGCTGGAACCACATAGCCTGGAGCTGGTGCAACTAGGGCAACTGGTGCAACTGGTGAAACTGGGGAAACTGGTGCAACTGGTGCAACCGGCTGAGCTGGAGCTGCTCCCGGTGTCTGTAAACCCTACATAACCTGCTCCGGTGTGCGAGCAGCGGGGGTCTGACTGCCTCCCCCGGCCTGAGAAGTAGCGTTGTAGCAGTGGCTGAAACTACCTGGGCTAGGCCAGTGCAAACTGATAGTATCTGAGCCAAGGTCTCCTGGAGACCCGGAATCACAATGGGCACTGCCGGTGCCTGAACAGGTGCTGCTGGAATGTCTGCAGCTGGGGCATGATCCTGAGCCGGGGCAACTGGTGAGGCAATGGGTGCTGCCCTCGCGGCCCTGCCCCTACCGCGAACACGACCGCGCCCGCGGCCTCTAGTACCCTCAGTAGGTGGTACCGGTGGGCGTCCGTCTCGTCCTGTAGCGCGGGTCCTCGCCATCTATGAGAGGATAGAACACAAAAGTATAGTTCCCGGATCAACAAAATCGCACGACAAGAATTTCAAGAATGTGAAGTTTTCCTAAGGGTTCTGCAGCCTCTCGAGGATAAGTATAGACGTCTCCGTACCGATCCGCGAGACTCTACTAAACCTGCTCATGACTCGTGAGATCTAGTAACCTAGGCTTTGATACCAACTTGTCACGACCCAATTCCCAGCCGGTCGTGATGGCGCCTCTCGTGAAGACAAGACCAGCCAACAGAACAATCAACACTGCTTTTAACAATTTCTTAGAATAAACAGGTTTAAACCATAGATACTGATTAATCATAAGTGCGGAAATAAACGTAACATAACGAGGAAAAACCATCCCAAACTCAGCCCGATGATCGGGGTGTCACAAGTCACGAGCTACTACGGAGTTGATGAAAATACTACAAGTCTGGAAACATAGTCTGAAGATGAATAAAATATGCAGAAGATAAGGGAGAAACGAGGCTGTGGACGTCGACAGCTACCTCGTCTCTCCTAGTCCGCCTGGTCTGGAAGGAAATCAGCGCTCAGGTACGAACTCAGCTGTGCCTGTCTCTCCACACCTTGTACAGGAAGTAATGTGAGTACTCCGACCCAGTGAGTAATAAAAATAAATAACGACTGAGAACATAAAATCCCACAAAGGCACAAATAATGCAATCTCAAGCAGCAACATCATATAAACAGTAGAAACCAGTGAAATATAGTAAGAAAATCTTTTTGAAAACAGTTAAAAATCAATCATACTCAACCAGTAAGTCAGCCATTGTTACCTGACCGGTCAGCCACTGTTACCTGACCAAACGCGTAGTACAGTGCCATTGTTACCACTGGTCAGTCATTGTTACCTGACCAAACACGTATAACAGTGTCATTGTTACCACTGTTCAATATTTAATCACTCTAGATGGGCACCCGCGCTCACTGTGGGTGTGCAGACTCCGGAGGGGCTCCTACAGCCCAAGCGCTATCAACAAGGCTTGAAAGCCTGAACAAATATCAATACGAGGCCTGAAAGCCTGCTCACAATGCACTCGAGGCCTGAAAGCCTCCTCACCTCACTCATCATGCCCTCACATAAGGCCCTTGGCCTCAATCAGTCAAAAAATAGTCAAAGCCCCTTGGGCATCAGTAAACAATAATACCCAGCTCAACAATAGTTCAAATATCAGTTAAAACTCCAAGTTTGAGTAAAAATATAGTTGAGTTCATGAAACAGTGTAAATCACATGGACTGAGTTCAAATAGTATTTCAAATAGTGAGGGAAAACAGTGATAATAGCTCACAAAGAGTTCAAACAGTCGGCAACAAGCCCAAGTATGGCAATGAGCCCAAAACATAGTGAAAGCAACAAGTCATAGCTGACACGCAGTAAAATATTATCCGGGCTGGACCAAGTCACAGCCCCCAATAGTAAATGACCCCGCGCTCGTCATTGAATGCGTGTCTCATCTCAACACAGCACCAAGTTGTGCAAATCCGGGGTCTCAAGCCCTCAGAACATCATTTAAAATCATTACTCACCTCTAGCCGCCCAAAAGTCTAGCTCGCTATGCCTTTTCCCCTGGAATCGACCTCCTCGCGCGTCGAATCTGATCAAAACCACAAGGAATACATCACAATAGGCTAATGGATCATAGCCCAATCGAAAAGACTCGAAAAATATCAAAAATCATGAAGTTGGCCCACTTCTCGAAAAATTACGAAATTCAAATCACCGGATTCCTCGTCTCACCACGAGTCCATACATATCAATTTTACCAAAATCGGAGTCCATTTGACCTTCCGAATTCCGTTTCAAAATTACAAATTCTGAAGCCCTAGCTTTACCCCCTTTTTGATGAATTTCAACCAATTTCCATGTTAAATTTAGTATAATTTCATGTACTTGAGTCAAGGGACTTACCTCCAATCACACCTAGTCGAAATCCTCCTTCAAATCCGTCCAATAGCTCTCAACCTCGTATAAAAATGGTGGAAATAACTTAACCCTCGCGGATGAAAATGATATTATAAAACCCCTTCTGCCTACAGCGATTTTCGCTTATGCGGTCCCGCTTCCGCATATGCGGGACCGCTTCTGCGGCCATTTCCCTGCTTATGCGGTTTCTCACTTAACTTACCACTTCCGCCTTTGCGACATATTCTCCGCTTCTGCGGATTACCCAAGATCGCTTCTGCGGTTATTCACTCGCACCTGCGGACCCGCTGATGCGAAAAGGGGTCCGCTTATGCGGAACTCATCAATTCAACACAAGATCGCTTCTGCGCTTTTCCACCCGCTTCTGCGGAACTGCTTCTGCGGTCCATTTCCGCAGAAGCGGAAATACCAGATGACAGAAATCTCAGACCTGAAGCAACTTCCAAAAAACTCTCGTTTAACCACTCGAATTCACCCCGAGGCCCCCGGGACCTCAACCAAAAACACCAACACATCCTAACACCTCATTCAAACTTGTTCCAATCCTCAAAACACATCTTACAACTCTAAAACCATTAAATCACATCGGATTCAAGCCTAAGTTTCTTAAAATCTTCCGAATTATGCATTCGATCAAAAACCCGACCAAAATACCTCCGAATGACCTGAAATTTTGCAAACACATCCAAAATCACCTAACAAAACTACTGCAACTCTCGGAATTCTATTCCGACCCTCGGATCAAAATCTCACCTAACAACCGGAATTCGCCAAAATACTAACTTCGCCAATTCAAGCCTAATTCTACACCGGACCTCCAAAATCATTCTGATCGCACTCCTAAGTCACAAATGATCCCCCGAAGCTAACTGAAACACCGGAAATCACATCCGAGCCCTCTAACTCATTAGTCAACGTCCGGTTGACTTTTCCAACTTAAGCCTTCTTGAAAGAGACTAAGTGTCACATTGGCTAGCGAAACCAATCCGAATCAATTATAACACACCAAATACTGATAGTGAAACATGAAGAAACATAATGTGGGGGAAACGGGGCAGTACTCACGAGACGACGGGCCGGGTCATCACAGATTTGATGTATTCTAGTAATTTCACTATTGACAAAACCATAAAAGCAAGTTGTATCCTAGGTTAGCAGACTTACTTTTATTCACAATATTTAGAGTTTTCATATTTAGAGGATTTATGTTTTATGACCAACGTTTACATCCAAAACACTAATGACAAAAGGACTATTAGTTTGTTCAAAAGATGAAGAACCTTGTCATGTTACAAAGCATAGTTGCTGCAAAGTACAAATCAAGGGAGGATAAATAAAGTTAATGATTCAATCAGAAATTTTGGGTAGAATAAGCAGACAGGTACAAACACAAATAAACTATAAGCACGAATGACTAATAATACAAAGGCAAAAGTTAAACAATTCAAAATGATTCAAAGGCATTAAAATTGACGAATGGTGAGTTTAAATAAGGTTGATGGATTAATAAACAACCAAATTAATACATTCGACATTGCTGGGCACAATCATCAGTTCAATAGGAAGACATGAAGGCATCCAATGTAGTGATCAGTATGAGAAAGTCAATGTGCAAAATGATTCACGAAATTAGCCTGTAAAAGTAGAACATGAATTTTCTATCCTATGAGTCCGTAAAGCATGAAAATATAAGAGCAGAGATCAAACATCATTGGCAGACCTAAGTAATGAATTTATAGATTGTGATGTAAATGCTATAAAGTATCATCAAGTGAAAAAAAAAGAGACGACGCGTGAATAAATAAATATTTATCTAAAACAGAAAATGATCGTAATTGCCAAAAAATATTCACTAAGCAAATAAGAATCGGACAAAATATTTGCCGTTTATGTTTATAGGGAAAAATAAGCAAGACAATTAGTCATTACAGGCTTAAGTATTACATGATGGATCGCGAGCTTCATTGAATGCATAGAGAAACTGATCCCATGTTCCAAACACTGAAGGTATACAAAAGATAACAATACTAACCAATACATTCAATATACAACGCGATGCGCACAATTTCAGGTTTAACTTAGTGTGAGGACTTTACTGCGACACAAAGGCAATTAACTCAAGGAAAATCATATATAACTGAATAGTAGTTAAGAATTATGTCGTATTTGGAACCCTTGAATACACAGTTTTTATGGAGCATTATCATATCTCTACAACAAAAAATGATCATATTTGCAAAAGAAATTGTGAAAGCAAATAAGCATCAGAAACAATATTTCACGTTTATGTTTATATATCGAAGAAGCAAGACAATGACTCATTACAGGCTTAAGTATTACATGATGGATCTCCAGATTCCTTCAATACATAGATAAATTGATCCCATGATTCAAACACTGAAGGTATACAAAAGATAACAATACTAACCAATAAAGGTAATATACAACGCGATGCGCACAATTTCATGTTTATCTGATTGTCAGGATTTTAGTGCGAATCAAAGGCAATTATCCCAACGAAAATCATATATAATAGAATATCAGTTAGGAGATATGGCGTATTTGAAACCATTGAACACAGATTTTTGAAGGAGCAGTAAGGCAAATCTTGAAAAAACAGGATATAAGTTCATACCATTTTTGGCTGAAAATTTTTTCTGCCGTTTCTGCTTCCGTATATTGATCCTATTATGTCTAGCAAGTTTCTTCTCTTCCTCCATGTCAAATTGCGTTGAAACTGTCGTAGGGCTGAGAAGTTGTAATGACATGTGTTTTTTTCCAGTTGAGGAAACAGGGGCATAAAATCCGGCTATTTTTGGGTATATCATGCGCTTCTTTTTCGCTTTTAAGGGTAAATTTTTAATTCATTCCAATATTTTTAATTAACTCTATAATTAATATAAATCACAGTATATTATTATTCCAAAATCGATAATTAAACTGTTGCTTTATCCGATATACGTAGCATTTATTTTTGGTAATACGTGTTTGACATAGTGTTTTCAAATAAATTGTGTTTAAACATGTGAGAATACACTAATTTATATATATATTAATTGATATTTAGCAATTTTGTTCTTGTTTACACTGTTGGTTAAATTTTACACGCTCTCATTGTCAGGAATTTTTTTTGTTGTTTCCTTCATCATTAACGGGATACCAACGTGAGGGTAATTTTAAACTCGTAATGAATAGTTGAAAAGTAAGTTTGTCATTTCGTAAAAAATAAGAGCAAGTATGCGATAATTTGATAGAAAGGATATATATATACAGACATTTGCGCGCACACGCGAAGACAAAACTGTTATAAAGTGGAGAAAAATGTAGTAATAATTTAAATGCTTCAAAATAGAGGTTAAGCACAGTTGAATAAAATAGAAATGTATTCATTTTGTTGATTACCAATATTACTGGCTTTTTCCTGTTTTTCATCCACTTACTACTTGAATTTCCTCCTTAAACTTTTATATACTTTTCCAAATTTTAATTATTAACCTTCACAGGTCCTTTTTCAAGAATTGGATTTAGTTTTGAAGAATGTGGTTTTCACATATTCAGTTGAGTACAATAGTATAGATGATCTGTTAAGTTTCATGTTCGATTGCTTGGATCGCTGACAAAAAGAGAAAGAGGAGGTTTGTATGCAATTTAATGAACTTACATGTAGCATAGGTACCATTAACACAACAATTTGTCAGCACATGCTGAAAGAAGAGGAGCAGGTATTGTCCTAAAGGTCTCGTCATTATATGCTTTTGATCTGAACTTTAAGCAATTTGTCACTAGTAGGCCTCTATTAGTTTTGAGACACCCTATTGCTTATTTTGATAGAATGAGTTTTCATTTCAATATTTCAACCATGGAGTAAGTGAGATATGTGAAAAATAAATATGTCTATCAAAATGAATATTGTCTTTGAGAAGTTTTTTATTGTGAAATGCTCATCAAATCCTGCTTAACTTGAGGAATTCCTCATCATAATTGCATTATTGGGTTGAGTCAACTATTTGTGAGCTTTTATTGTAGTATTTCATCACAAGGTCCAAATTAGGTGCAAGTTGATTAAAATCTTTATGCAGGAAATGCAATCATCTGAGGGCTCTTTGAAGGCCATATTCATTTCAGTTGGTCATCGTGTATCTCTTGCCACTGCAATTGAGACAGTGAAGATGACTTGCAGATTTCGTGTTCCAGAGCCCATCCGACAGGTAGGTCCAAGAAGTTTGAAAAGAAGCATATGCATTGCTGTTCGCATTTTTTCATCTATTGGTAGTGAAGGAGTTGATAGGGACTTGGCATTATTCATTCTAAAAGTGCTAATTGGTTTGCGAATTTACATATTTTATAACTAAACTTTTACTTCTGATGTGTAGGTTGATATAACATCAAGGGAGTACTTAAGGAACCATGAATAATTATGTCTGATGTGTAGGCTGATATAAGATAAAAGGAGTGCTTGAGGAAACATCAATAATTATGTCCATACTTATTTCTTTATTTATTTGTTAGGTTTTCATATGATTAGAGTGCTGATAATATCATCCTTTTGTTGAGTAGCATGTCTGCATTTTATAAATAGAGTACAGATTATAACTGTTAAAGTGCAATGTCTTTGAGGAAAAATGGTTCTGTTGTATGCAATCTAATGCAACAGAATCATAAACTGCCTTAGCTCCTACATGCGGCAAAGGAGGTATTATTTGTATTAGTTAAGTATTTTATTGTGAAATGCTCAAACTTATGTAACAGGGATTCCAATAAAACATATATGTGCACATTCAGGAAAACAAATAGTAGTTTTACACCTAAAAGTGTTATACCTAAACAACATAACATTGGGTTGAATAATGCAGTAAAACAGACTGTGACGACCCAAAGGGCCATCACCTGTTTCCTCATTCATTCTGTGTTACCGAGGCCTTGAAAACCTCAGTTTTACTTGCCTCGATTTGTGTGCGCAGTCCGGGCGCGTAGCCGGAAAGCTTTTATGTAGAAATATGTGAATTCTGTGAAAAATTTGAAGAATTTTGATATTAATATGATTATAGTTGACTTTGGTCAACATTTTTGGTAAACGGAACCGGACCCGAGATTGGACAGTCCTGGAAGGTCCGTAGAAAAATATGGGACTCGGGCATGTGTCCGGAATCGAATTCCGAGGTCTAGAGCCCGAGAAATGAATTTTTCCGTGAAATTGTTTTTCTGAAATTATTAAGGAAAATGGAAATGAAAATTAATTAAAAGACTATGGTATCGGGCTCGTATTTTGGTTCCGACGCCCGGTACAAGTCTTAAATATGTGTTAAGCGCTTTCTGTAAAGTTTGGTCGAAATCGGACGTCGTTTGACGTGTTTCGGACTCGAAATGGAAATTTGAGGCTTTATGAACATTTCAAAGAAAATCATGAGTTTTGAGGTTTGATTCTATGTATATGATGTTATTTTGGCGATGTGATTGCGCGAGCAAGTCCGTAGGATATTTTCGAGGTTGTGTGCATGTTTGATTTGGAGCCCCGGGGGCTCGGGTGAGTTTTGGATAAGCGTCGGATTGCATTTCTCATGTTTTGAAAATATGCTGGCTTCTGTGATTTTCGCAAATGCGAAGATGGGACTCGCAATTGCGAGTTCGCAAATGCGAACACTGAATCGCAATTGCGAAGCTGGGGATTTTTGCATGGGATCGCAAATGCGATCTATTTGTTCGAAAATGCGAACCAGGGGATTTTCGGGCACTGTCGCAAATGCGATGGCTTGCTCGCAAATGCGAGGGGTGGCCAATCGCAAATGCGATCATTTTCTCGCAAATGCGAAGACTGGCCATTTGGTAAAGTTTCGGAAATGTGATCCTCAGCTTCGCATTTCCCAAAGTAGCAGACCTGAGTTCGCAATTGCGAGCCCTAGTTCGCAATTCCCACATCCGAGGCCCAGCAAATTTTATACTTAGTCGAATTTTCACCACTTTTCACCATTCTTTCAAAACCCAAACACCATAGGCGCTTTTTCAAGAGCAAACTTCATCCCAAATCATTTGTAAGTTGATTTTTACTCAATTCTTTCAACTTTTAACATCATTAAACACGTTTTCCACTTGAAATCAAGGATTTTCATGGGTGAAATTGGGGTTTTTGGGTAGAACCTAGTTTTTCTATAAATTGGGAAGTTGGACCTCGAATTGAGGTCCGATTTCAAAACAAATTATATATTTAAACTCGTGGGGGAATGGGTAACCAGATTTTGGTTCGAACCTCGAGTTTTGACCACGTGGGCCCGGGGGCGTTTTGGGAAATTTTGAGTAAAACTTTGGGAAAATCGTTTTTATGCATTCAAACTAATTCATATAGTGTTTGCTAAAGTAATTGAGCAATTTGTGATTAGATTCGAGTGGATTGGAGGTGGAACCGCGAGGTAAAACAATAGTTGAGGATTAAGTGGATTTCAAGGCTTTGAGGTAAGTGTTTGGTTTAACCCTAGCTTGAGGGAATAGGAGTTGAGTCTTGTTGCTAATTGCTATGTGATCGAGTACGATGTATAGGCATGGTAACGAGTATCTATACATTGGTGTCTAGCATGACCGTGAGTCCTTATAATGTGATTATCATGAACTTATTGTGAATTTCATGTTTATTGGAGTATTTCCATATATTGTGAATAACATGTGAATGGTGATATGATAATTTGATTACTAGGAGCATTGGCTCGAACTGTGATACGAATATTAAAAGTATATGAAATGACTTAATTCATTGAGGAGCGTCAGCTCCAGTTGTAGAACGAATTGCAAAAGTATAAGTGATAATTGAACCTCTGGAGCATCTGCTCGAGTTGTGAAAAAGAATTGTGAAGTAAAAACGAGAAAGAGGAGAGATCATTATGTTGCCCTCTTGGCGGGCTATTGTTGGGTTGTGATTCCTCTGCATTGTGTTCTTAACGGATACTAGGGTCGCTCAGGTTAATGCTTCCTTGTGTCATATGATGACTATAGCTGTAGATGGGTTGGTTGGGTGTGGTAGTCGGTTAGATATAGCTGAGGTGGTCAAGTGTGGTAATAGGTTGGTTATAGCTGTGGTAGTTAGATGTTGGAACTAATGTGGTGGTTAGATGTTGGAACTAATATGGTTATAGTAATCCCCTTGCCAGAATATCTGAGATGATGTTTTGTTCCCTTACTGGGAAGTCGTCATATTGTTGTTTGTGACGGAATATGAGATAAGAAATTTCTTGGAGCTTGGGCTCCAATGATATCGTGAGATAAGAAAAGTAAGAAAGAGAAAACGTTGTTGATTATTCCCTTGCCGGGACGTCTGGTTGAACTTGTTGGATTCTTTCCCTTGCCGGGATGTTTGTCAAATATTTGCTTATTTTTATGCCCCTTTATTGTGACTGTTGTTTGGGGAGTCGGACTGTTAAATGATATTGAGGATCGGGTTGTGCGCCGCAAGATATTGAGGATCGGGTTGCGCGCCGCAACAATGATATTGAGGATCGGGTTGCACGCCGCAACAATGATATTGAGGATCGGGTCGCGCGCCGCAACAATGATGTTGAGGATCGGGTTGCGCGCCGCAACAATAATATATGAGGATCGGGTTGCGGGCCGCAACAATGATATATGATAAGTGATATGGGTCGGGTTGCACGCCGCAACAATGATATTGTGGAGCGGGTTGCACGCCGCAACAATGGTAATTATGGAGCGGGTTGCACGCCGCAACAATTATTGAGGCTATGTGTTTACATTTGAGTATTGATTCCTTGTTCACTGCGAACCTAAGTTGCTTTAGTTGTTACTCTGGATTATTGTTATTATTGTAACTCCCCATAGCATGTTTCCCCTCCCATGTTGGTAACTGCTTTGCATTCGATTTCCGCGGTATATCTATAACTGCACAGGTTTATGTGGTGTCCAGTCTAGCCTCGTCACTACTTCGCCGGGGTTAGGCTAGACACTTACCAGCACATGGGGTCGGTTGTGCTGATGCTACACTTCTGTGCATTTTTGCACAGGTCCAGGTTTTGAGGAACAGCAGCAGCAGTAGTTCGGAAGCAGGCGATTTATATTCTCGAGACTGAGGTAGCCTTGCAGGCGTCCGCAGGCCCGGCGTCTCTTCTCATTGTTTTCTTTTAGACTGTTGCCTCCTTGTTTCGAGACAGACAGCTGTTATATTTCTTTCAGACCTTTGTATTTAGTTTATTCTTAGTGGTTCGTGAGTAATGTGACACCAAATCTTGGGTAGAGGTTGTTTTTGACTATTCCGCGTTTTAAATTCACCATTTTTAAGACAGACTTCCGCTATTGTTCTTATTAGACTTTATGTTATATATTGATGTTATAAACCGTTAAAGATAATTGCTAGTGATGGAAAGGTAATTAAGTTGGCTTGCCTAGCTACCACGAGTAGGCGCCATCACGACTCTGATGGTGGGAAATCCGGGTCGTGACACAGACAGTAGCTGAAATTCTTAAAATGAATGGATGTACATTGGCAGACTTTACTACCAAAATAACTGGCAGACTTTACTACCACAAATAAACATGAAATGCTAAAAATATGTCGTGCTTAAGGTTAAAATTTCTGGAATAACTAAAAAAGAAAATTGAAACAGAATAAATAACTTGAAATGATTAAAATACATTGTGCATAACTATATAACTACTAATAAGAATAATTAGACAGTTCTTGGTTTCTCCAAGTGTTACATTTGCAAACACCTTATGCCGTTTTCTTCTTCTTAAATACTCTCTTGATTTTATTTCCTGACAACTGGGTATTTGAATCTTCTTCAACCACTGTTGTGGCGTTAGTTAAACTTATCTTGGGAGGTGTATTTGTAATATTGAGTAACTCGTTTTCTTCAGTAGAATCCTGCATATATAAAATACAAAACTTTGTGAAAATAATTACTGAACTTATAATTGGTAGAGCATTATTATTTTATACAACGAAAACAATTTATTTAGAAGAATCAATAATGTAAAAAAATATTAATAAAGAGTTTGCAGCTTCTTATAGAATTTAAAAAGTGAACATTTACATATTTTAAATTTATAAATAAATCTGCACATCTGAAAATTCATTCATAAACATATCCTTCCAGATATATAAGTCTATGTCATCTTAAAGGACCAATTAAAAGTGAGTGATGAATTTACCTCACATTCCTTATCTCCATCAAAGACTTCATTATTATTGAATTCAGGGTCCTGTAACAAAATAATAAGTAAATGAGTGTGAAATTATGATTCAAATAATGTACTTTAAAAGAATTTTACTCTAATGTAAATATATTATGAAGTTTGTAAGCAAATATGACATAGAGTTAAGTCAAATGAAGGTGGATCAGGACTATATTTCGTTATCAGTTGCTCCTCATCTGTAAGCTTAACAACACTATAAACTTCCTATTGCAGTTGAATGTTCGAGCTCTTCACAATAACCTTAAACATGAATTTTCTTTGCAGAACATTGTTCAGCTCTACTGGATAGGGATACTTATCAATAACGCCAGTATTCTACAAAGAAATTTTGCGTTAGAATTTATCAAATACAAAATATGCATATAATGTGTTGATATACCTCAACAAATCCTTCCTTCAATTCTTTAGCGGATTTGCCTATGAGAAACATTGCTTCGCGGTCCCACAGCAATAGGGAAGCAGATCCAGTAGTATCCATTATCCTAACCTGAAGCTTGTACCTAATTGCACACCTGATTTGAGATATATATGGACTTTTTTTATGGATTAAGGAAATAGAGTTGGTGCGTTTACCTAATAACTGCTGAGTGATCTTCATTTTTACATTCGGGATTTGGGCATTGATAAATGTTTCCTACTTTATCCACCTTCTTTTGACACTTCTTGCAGCTGACATACGACCATCCTTTTCCAAGTTCTAAANTAATAGGAAAAATGGAAATGAAAATGAGTTAGAAAATATAGGTATTGGGCTCGTATTTTGGTTCCGACGCCCGGTACAGGTCTTAAATATGCGTTAAGCGCTTCCTGTGTAATTTGGTCAAAATCGGACGTCGTTTGATGTGTTTCGGACCTAAATAGCTAAAGTTGGAAGTTTTTGAACTTTGAAATAAAATCATGAGTTTTGAGGTTTGATTCTTTGATTTTGATGTTATTTTCGCGATTTGATCGCTCGAGCAAGTTCGTAGGATGATATTGAGTTAGTGTGTGTGTCTTGTTGGGAGCCCCGAGGGCTCGGGAGTGTTTCGGAGGTGGTTCGGGGTGTTTTACACTTAGGAAAGTTAGCAGATTTTCTGCAATTTTCGCTCAGGCCTTTTCTTCTTCGCGATCGCGGCCTTAGGCTCGCGTTCGCACTGCTCATGGTGTTCCCCTTCTACGCGTTTGCATCTCCATAAGCGCGATCGCGTAAGTCAAGTTCAGGACCCCAGAGACTTCCTCTTCGCGTTCGCAGTCAGATGTTCGCAAACGCATAGACTTGCTGCTCCCTCCATCGCGTTCGCGAGGCCTTTTACGTGTTCGCATAGAACAAACCTGAACCCCCCCCCCTAGCATTTTCTTCTACGCGTTCGCCTTCCCCTTCACGCGAACGCGATGCCTGCCCATTTTCCTTCATCGCGAACGCGACCCGGATGTCGCGAACGCGATGAACAATTTTGCCCAGTTATTTTAAAAGCCTAAAACAGTAGACATTACGGGATTTTGCCATCTTCTTCACACGAACCTCTCTCTCAAATCCTCCATAGACGAAATTCAAGTTCCCTTTCCTCCACAACTCGTTGGGTAAGTAATCCTAACATCGTTTCCTCATTATTTTATCATCTAATCACTAAATTCTAGGCCTAAAAACATGAAATCAAGGTAGAAATTAGGGCTTTTGGGTAGAGTTAGGTTTTTGAAAATTTTGGGCAATTCAACCTCAATTTGGGGTCGGATCTTGAAACAAATTATATATTTGAACTCGTGGGGTTATGGGCGATTGGAATTTGGTCCGAGCCTCGAGTTTGGACCATGTGGGCCCGGTGTCGGATTTTGCTATTTTTGGAAGAATGGTAGGAAATTCATTTCTAGGCTATGGGATTATGTTGTTGAGCCTCATTTGATATTATTGAACTAATTATGATTAGATATCATTGTTTCGGAGTCGAATTCTAGAGGAAAGGCGGTGTTAGAGGCTTGATTGCTATTTTCGGACCGAGGTAAGTGTTCGATCTAACTTTGGCTTGAGGGAATATGATTAGAGTATAATAAATGCTATTTGCTAATTGATCGAGTACGGTGTATAGGCATGGTGACGAGTGTCTATACACCGGAGTCTAGCATGACCGTGGGTCTTTGTTTGAGATGATTTGGAACTCTTCTAAGCTACAAAATGTTTTTCTGCAAATGTGAAGAGTTTGAGGATAAGTTGTGAAATATTAATATTTTGGAGCATTGGCTCGAGTGTTAAATACCATTGAGTAAGAAATGAACGTATTGAAAAGAGTTGTGATTAATCCCTTGCCGGGATGGTTTGATTACAGTGAGTAATGCCCTTGCCGGGTTGTGAAAGATATTGTTATTGTTCCCTTGCTGGGACTTGGTTGTTATTTGTGTTAATCCCTTGCCGGGATAGTTCATATTACTTGTTTATTCCTCTTGCCCGTTTGGTTGTGACTGTTGTTTGGGTGAGGAAGAGTGAAATTGCACGAAGGGTCATTCCGTGCTATTCTTGATTATAATTGCACGAAGGGTCATTCCGTGCTATGTTTTGACTATTTATGCACGAAGGTACATTCCGTGCTCTGATTTGATTATATTTGCACGAAGGGTCATTCCGTGCCTTGAGATGAGAGCTACGTGAGGGAAAGCACGAAGGGTGATGCCGTGCATTTTATTTGATTGCTTTGGGTGAGATTGAGAGTAAAAGCACGAAGGGTGATGCCGTGCAACTATTGAATTTCTTATTCTTTGATAATTATTGTTGTGCCATGTTTCTTAATTACGCTGATGAACTTTATATCCAAATTGTACTTTCCCCACAGCATGTTTCCCTCCCTTTTAACTGTTTAGTTTCGGTATTTTCTTTCCTTTTGTTGCATATTTGTATATAAAAATTGTACAGGTTGGTTCGGTAGTCCTGTCTAGCGTCGTCACTACTTCGCCGAGGTTAGGCCAGGCACTTACCAGAACATGGGGTCGGTTGTGCTGATGCTACACTCTGTGCATTTCTTTGTGCACAGATCCAGGTGCAGCTTTTGGACAGCAGCAGTAGGATTCTTATCCGGGAGCTATCTTCAGTCCAGAGACTCTCGAGGTAGCCTAGCTGGCGTTCGCAGGCCGAAGTCCCTTTCCTTATTTCAGTTTGTTTTCATTGTACCAAAACAGACATGTGTATTTCTTTCATTCAGACTTGTTGTAGTATTCTATAGTAGTCCGTGAGCTAGTGACACCAGATTTTGGGTAGGGATGTGTTTCAAAGTTCCGCATTTTTATATCTTTTGTTAAACTTAAAGTCTTCCGCATTTCTTTAACTGTTGTTAGTATATTATGTTGTTGAGGTTGAATAGCGAATGTTTAATGTATGGCTGGCCTAGCTCCGTTAGTAGGCGCCATCACGACGCCTGATGGTGGAAAAATCCGGGTCGTGACAATTTTAGAGGAAAGGCGGTATTGGAGAGTTGATTGCTATTCTTTGGACCGAGGTAAGTGTTTGATCTAACTTTGGCTTGAGGGAATAGGATTAGAGTGTCATTAATTGCTAAATGCTAAATGATCGAGTACGGTGTATGGGAATGGTGACGAGTATCTATACACCGGTGTCTAGCATGACCGTGGGTCCTTGTTTGCACGTATTTCTGATATTTTTGAGACTCTTCTATGCTAATTGATGAATTCTACATAATGTGAAGAGTTTGAGGATTGGTTATGAATTGTAAATTCTTTGGAGCGTTGGCTCGAACAATAAAAATACTATTGAGTAGGAAATGAAAGAAATGGAAAGAGATATGATTAATCCCTTGCCGGGATGGTTTTAGTATATTGATTATCTCCCTTGCCGGGATGTGAAAGTTGTTGTTGTTACTCCCTTGCCGGAATTTAGCTGTTTAATTGTGTTTTCCCTTGCCGGGATATTTCTTATTATCTGCTTATTCCCTCGCCCGTTTGGTTGTGATTGTTGTTTGGGTGAGGAAGAGAGATAATGCACGAAGGGTCATTCCGTGCCATGTTTGATTATATTTGCACGAAGGGTCATTCCGTGCCATGTTCTGATTATATTTGCACGAAGGGTCATTCCGTGCCATGTTCTGATTATATTTGCACGAAGGGTCATTCCGTGCCATGTTTTGATTATTTATGCACGAAGGGACATTACGTGCTCTGATTTGACTATAATTAAACGAAGAATCATTCCGTGCCATGAAATGAGAGTTATGTGAGGGAAAGCACGAAGGGTGATGCCGTGCATTCTATTTGATTGTTTTTGGTGAGAATGAGAGTAAAAGCACGAAGGTTGATGCCGTGCAATTGTTGATTCTCCTGTTTTCTTTTGTTAATTATTGTTATTGCCCTGTTTCTTACTTAAGTTGATGACTTTATATCCGGATTGTACTCCCCCATAGCATGCTTCCCTCCCTTGTTAACTGTTTAATTTCGGTGTTCCTTCCTTTATTGCATATATATATATTGAACTGCACAGGTTGATTTGGTAGTCCTATCTAGCCTCGTCACTACTTCGCCGGTGTTAGGCCAGGCACTTACCAGCGCATGGGGTCGGTTGTGCTGATGCTACACTTTTGTGCTTTTTTGCACAGATCACGGTACCGGAGCAGCTCTTGGACCACAGCAGTAGTTGATCGGGAGCCCTCTTCAGTCCAGGGACTTACGAGGTAGCCTAGCTGGCGTTCGCAGGCCGGAGTCCCTTTCTATGTTTCAGTTTGTTTTCATTGTATCGAGACAGACATTTATGTATTTCTAGTCAGACTTGTTTGTAGCGCTCTTTAATAGTTCGTGAGATAGCGACTCCAGTCTTGGGTAGTGAAATATTAGACTTTCTCATTTTGGGTTTTCAGTTATTTATGTTTTAAAAGACTTCCGCATTTATTTAAAGACTCGTTATTTTATTATTGTTATGTTGTTATCCGAAAATATTTAGATGTTTGGCTTGCCTAGCTCCAACAGTAGGCGCCATCACGACTCCCGATGGTAGAAAATCCGGGTCGTGACAAACTATTAACTATAGTCGTAAACAGTAGCGTTAAACAAATTAATCAGTTGTAGTAATAGAGGAAAACATCCAGATTTGCAAGTGAATCTGTTTTCGGTAATTCTAAATAACTTTACTTGAAAATAAATTTATTTTAACCCCTTCTGTACCCTGTATATATTTGTACAACTGTTTTGAGGACGAATACAAAACAGAGAAACAGATAAACAAAGGATTTAGTTTATACTTTCGATGAAAAATTTAAACAAATGTGCTGCATAGTGAAGTTGAACAAATCTAGAATTATGCAGGTCATATGCAAGTCTCCTGCATAGTAGGTCAGTTGTAGTAATAGAGGAAAATATCCATATTTGCAAGTGAAACTTTTTTTGGACATTCGAAATAACTTTAGTTCGAAATAATTTTTTTTCAACCCCTTCTGTCCCCTGTTTATATTTGTACAACTGTTTTGAGGACGAATACAAATCCGACAAACAGAGAACCAAAGGAATTAGTTTATACGTTTGCTGCATAGTAAAGTTGAACAAATCTATAAATATGCAGCTCATATGCAATTCAGAAGGGAGGATCATTTGAAGAGTATGGATTTTCCTCCCATTGCTTTCGAAAACTACTTTGCTGCAGAGTGCAGCCTAACTCATGTATAATTCAGATCCTCATGTCCTATTATCTGTGAATTTTACGCAACTATTTATATTTTGTACATGTGTGCTTGTGCGTGTGATTACAACATTTATTTGCATCAAAACCAAATATTCATATAACATATGTAAAATACCTTTTCATCTTGTAGAACCAATTCAATCGAGAATATAGTGCCTGGATTAAAACGATACGGTACTTCCCACAAACGGACAACACGAACTTTCAACTTCCATTGCATCTTCGAAATTGTTATATCCTTGATGAAATCAATGTGAGTAGCCATCTTTTGCATAAACTTTAATTTTTCTTGAAATCTTGATAGAAGAAGGAACATTAGAATTGAATAACGTGTAGTTGTGGAAGAAATATAAACTCCTCCACGCTTGAGCAGTTGCTACCCAGTATACAATACGTGGGTTAAGCAGTTGAATCCATCGTGATTTTCCAGAGAAAATTTAGGTTAAGTTGAAGGTAAAAAGTAATTACCTAATATTGTGGAGTAAAAGGTTTTAACAAATAAAATTATTTAATAATTTAAAAACAAAAAAAATTGAGATAATTGAAGAGGAGTTTGAACGGTTTAGAACTGAAAGGTTTTGAAGGCCACTCCTATTTTTGAGGAAGCCGGCGGTTTTTTCCAAATACAATGATTTAATAATTGAAAAAAAATTTAAAATAAGAAAATTGCACAGAAGTTGGAAGAGTTTGAACGGTTTAGAACTGAAAGGTTTTGAAGGCCACTCCTATTTTTGAGGAAGCCGGCGGTTTTTTCCAAATACAACGATTTAATAATTTAAAAAAATTTTAAATTAATAAAATTGCACAGAAGTTGGTACGGTTTACTCATGAATGGTTTGAAAGCTACTCCAAATAGTGTACTTCCTAATTCAAGTTCCTAATAATTAGGGGCAATGTCTTAACATGCCATGTGTCATTTTATTGTTTTGCCATTTGGCTTCATGAAGGCTTTTTTCTTCTGCTTTTAGTTACAGATAGATAGATGTTAGAAAATGTTTATGAGCCTGACTAATGTTAAATTAGGTATGGACTGTTAATAGGAATGAGGATGATTATTGAGGTAGTTTAGGTCTAATTAAGGCAACCTCCCAATTTGACAGTTAATTTGTTCTGTACGATCAACAAAATGGCTCGACGATTTCTTTTGGAAGTTACATTTAGAATAACAGGGATTCGCAGATGTATTGGATTTACAAAGTAGGCTGCTTATAGTCGATAAAATGGTTGTATGCGTAATAAGTGCTTTTCATTATTCTTGCTGTATCACTTTATTTGGATGAATATTTGAACACTCTTACAATATCAATTTTGCAACCATTCATGATTTTCATGGAGGTACTGTAGAGGAATCTCGTGAGAGGAGGAAACTTTAGAGAGTTGCTAGAATAATAACTGGGCTGTGAGTTTTAATAATCGAGAATTTGAATTTGGGCGAAAAAATAAATTCTCCTAGGCCCATTTCCACATTAATAGACCGCTTGCCCAAGTCAGTGAGAGCTATAGCTGGCTCACTTCATTGGGAGTACAAAGTTGGCTTACTTCAGTTGATAAACAATTGCCAATCCTCTCCATTTCTTGGCCCATTAGCAAAATGATTAAGTCACATCTTTTCTCTACAATAAATAATTCATAGCCTCACAATAATCTCAAATTTAGGAAAACAATTATGAACATCCGTAGTTTGCTTTAGTTGAGTACAATCTTTTGAAATAAATTGAGGCATGTCATCCACAAATGAATCCCATAACCTATGGCCCTCATGTAATTAATACTAACTCTTTTAGAAATCGAGGTTTGCCATTAGCTGAATTTTCCATGGCCCTCGCAAACCTTGTTATTAATTTGAAAGCGCATAGTTGCTTTAGGCGCGCTATTTTAAATTAATTTCCTAAACTCGGGTGTGCATTTCATGTGACCCAACTCCAATTCTCAACAACGTTAAATAAAATATGTCGTGGACCGCGGGTGCATTTCATGTGACGTGGTTCAAGGCACGTTTTAAATAATGTTGAATCTTCCTAAAATTAATTAAAAGCGGCTAATAAGTTAAAATGTATCATAGGCTAAAACATGTATTAAAATCAGATAATATGCCAATTATAATAGTTTAAGCAACCGTGCTAGAACCACGAAATCCGGGAATGCCTAACACCTTCCCTCAGGTTAACAGAATTCCTTATTCAGAATTTCTGGTTCGCAGACTTCAAAAGGAAAGTCGAATTTCCTCGATTTGGGATTTAAAGTAAACCGGTGACTTGGGACACCAAATAAACTATCCCAAGTGGCGACTCTGATAAATAAATAATCACATTTCGAATAGTGTCACTTAAATTGGAAAAAACTCCCTATATATACCCTCGGGGTGTGTAAAAAGGAGGTGTGACACCACCTGGAGAAAGGGAAAACATCTCAGACTATAATTCAAGTCGACCAAAAAGGAATTTTATCGGGAGAATACAAGTCAGCATGGCAACAAGAGCAGCAGGATCAAGCTTGAAGATATAGATAGGTTTTGTAATTCATAGATCATAGTTTAGTATAGCCTCTTTTTATTTTGTCATGGTGTAATAAGGGGTTCAGTAAGCAGTAGCAGCAGCAGCAGCAACAGTGAAATCAGAGCTTCATGGTAGTCCCAACTACCAAACCTTCCCGAACTACACTGACCTGATTTCTTTATAGCCAAGGATATGTAGGCAACCTCAGAAGCAGGGTGCAGTCAACTCTTTCAAACTTCCCACGGAGTATTCAAACGGGCAAAAATCGCTCGTACCCGCTTACTTTATCTTTGCACGAAAACTCTTCGCGTTCCCGAGTAAAGAGGGGCAGCTGTGAGCACGTGGTTTTTGCCCTATATGAATTACTCCCACAAATTCAAAACAAAAATAATTTTTCCATTATTTGCAATTGTGAATTTTTGTGGCATTTTTTGTCAATTGTTTACATTTGTCTATGCACGTTTATTTTATTTAATTAATGAAAAATACAAAAATATGTTGCATGTGCATTTAGGATTTAACTTTCCATTTTTAAGAATTAATTGGTAATTATTTGTTTGTTTTATAAAAAGGAA
Source organism: Nicotiana attenuata (assembly GCF_001879085.1). Classification (NCBI taxonomy): domain Eukaryota; kingdom Viridiplantae; phylum Streptophyta; class Magnoliopsida; order Solanales; family Solanaceae; genus Nicotiana; species Nicotiana attenuata. The sequence goes on from NW_017673748.1 coordinate 47,740, forward strand.
AATCACAAAAATAGTTATTTTGCAACTTTTAATTTTGATTTTTGAGTAGTTTTTCTTAAATTTATTAATTGTGGTAATTATTTAGGATTAGTTAGTAATTTTGATAAGTTAATTTGGTTTTTATAACTTAATTTAGGATTTTAGTTTTAATTTTTGAAAAAAAGAAAAGAAAAAAAAGAATTAATTTGAAAGGAAAATGAGAAAAGGAAGGTTGTTTGGGCCAAATTCATTTAAACCCCCCCCCCCCCCAGGCCCAAGTTATTTTTCCTCCATACCCGTCCAAATTGAGGCCCAGAACCCGTCTTTACCCGGTCCAGCTTCCATTCAACCAAACGACCTCGTTTTGGAGGTCCAACAGATCTGAGCCGTCGAGGTTTCGTGATCCAACGGATCAGAACTTCCCCCCTTAAGTATTTAAATGTCCGAACCAACCTATCCCCCTCCCCCCTCTCAATCGTCTCTCTCACCCCGCCCCCCTATTCTCTCTTCAGAGACCTTTCAACGAACCCTAACCCGCCGCCCTTTTCTCCACCACCTTCAACCCGGCGGCGCCACCTCCAAACGCCACCAAAATTACACCCCGGAATCCCCATTACTTCCTCTTTCCAAGTCCCTAACCCATGTCCCTCGAATCCCCCTAGTTTGGCTGGAATATTGGATCGAAAATCAGACCCAAAGCCTAACTTTCCCCAAATCACTCAGAACTCAAATTACATTGTTTGTGGCCTTCGTTCATTGTGATTTCATGGCTAACTCCAGAAAACTTTGCTATTGACCCCAATTAACGAATCCACACCAAGTTTCCGAGTGATTTTCAAGCTTCGAATTGGCCGGAAACAAAGGCTAATTAGTTGTTCTTGTTAAAGAACAACTGATTATTCTCAATTTCCAGTCATTTCGAGATAGTCCCGGCCGTTGGTTTCAATCTAGCGAGATTTTCCCTTAATACTGTTCTCAGGTACAACTTTGTGCCTTTATGCTCCTGAGATTCGTGTTCCTTTTCTTCTCCTCTTCCATGTTTAAGTGTATCTCTGCTTTGCAAAACTCGGCCTAGTGTAGTCTAGTTTCTTTTGTCTTTCTCTTCTTCCGATTGTTTCTGTCCTCAGATGTCAGCATGATTAAATCACTGGTCATTGAGACTTCAAACATTCGTTTCAGTTAATTTAGGTGTTTAAAGTTGTTTAAATCATGTTAGTTTAATGGGATTAGGGTTTGCGGATTTTGTTTCTGTTAAAATGTTGAGCATGTCTTAGTTGGCTTAGTAATTCTGTGAAGTTCACGACAAGTTCGTTTTCTAACTTTTAAATTGTCAAAGTTTCTAAGTTTTTGAAAGTTTGTTTTGATCTGATTAAGGGCCTTTTTGTTTGAGTGGTCTTGTTTGTCGATCCATATGGGGGTTAATTGTAAGCATAGAAACTTAGATGGGGTCTCAAAGGAGGGGGCAGGGGTTCTAATAACCAGTTGGTCTAAGGTTAGTTTAGGGATTCTATGGTAGGGAATATTTTGTAACCGAATAGGAAGCTTCCTAAGGAGTGGGTTGGGGACTGTTTTGAAATCTGAAAATTAGATTAAGGGGGTATCTAGGCTATAATGAAAATTCTAAAAAGGCTTAATTGCAAAACTGAGACTTAGTTGATGCCCTACTTCCTTGCCTATAAAGGCACCTCTTCCTTGCATTTCAAGGAAGAGAACTTCAGGGATAGAAAATTCTGAAAAGAACAAACGGCTGAAATTTGGAGAGAAGTACTGTTCCATTGGAATTTTTGCTTTGAACTTTGAAGTTTTCTTTCATTCTCTGAACAATAGCTGATTCTATTTAAGGTCAAAAATGGTTTAAACTTAGTGAAAGATCTGGTTTTGGTTTTGGATTGGTTTCTTCCTTCTGGTTTGATTTCATTGCTGATGTTGGGTTGAATCTGGGCTGTTCTGTTGCTGGTGCTGATTTCTGCACTTGATATTGCTGATTCCTTACTCTTCCCTTTGCCTTTTCATTCCCAGGTACATGTCTCCTGAAACCCTACATGTTTTGGTGAAGCTTTGAGTTGAGGATTAAAAAATGAGAAAGAAAGATTTTAAAGCATGACTGCAGTTGTTTTCTGATTCAATCCTGTTTATTTTGAGCTTTTTCTCCTACTAAGTGTGCTATATTGCTTAGCCGATCTCTGTTTTAGGTAGTTAAGTTCCTGCTCTTTATATTTGATCTGAGATTGCTATGAGACTTGGGGACAATTTGTTAAATGGATTGAAGTTCAGGTCATATATGCATGCTTGGGGATTCTGGTGATTGTAAAAGGTGTTGGGACTTGGTTGCTGAGTAGTTCTTATAATTTTGGTAATATGTTAATCATGTTAGGTCGGTCATGTGCTCATATATGGGTTTAGCTGAAGGTATTCTCAAATTTCAGGGGTTCTGGAATTATGTTTAACAGGGGAAGATTTGGTCCATAGTATTCTAACAATAGAGGCAGTTGTCAGTTTATTCTATGGTTGATTGTGAGAATGCTTAATTTAGATTGGTTGGTACAATTCCAAGTGTCCAATTAATGGGCTAAAATTCAGAAGCATTTAGTCTATCTTGGTATTAATCATGAACAGGTTTAAGTTGGATTTATTGTTTGTCAACTCATACTGGTTAATTGATTAATTTGTGCTCGAATGATTGAAATTCAGAAGTAGAAAGTTAATTCTGTGCCATGTTTCATGAAGTGTTATGAGGGAATTACAAGTGCTAATTGTGCAAAAGGGTGAGTCCTGAACTTGGGCCTAGTGATGGCCCAATTAGTGAAGTCAGGACCGTTTTGAGATGCTGGTGGTTTCCTTTTCACTAAAGGAGTTGCACCCACCCAGTTGCTGTAAATAATCTAATGTTTGCAAGCCTGGAGATTTGACCTGGAGTCTGGTCTCCGCTGATGCCCAGTTCCTCCAAGGATTTGGGCTCACGATTGGGCCTGCGATTCCATCAGCTCATGTTTCTTCACGTGAAAGACCAGTTGGTCGAGCCCAAGGCTCTTTTTGCATTGTCTTAAGAATGAAGTATAGATAGTCTCATAATTAATAATTTGGGTTTGAGCAGTAATTTAAAAGTAGTCGTAATTTTCTTAAGCTTTATTTAGTTAGTCTAACTAGTGGAAGGGAGCCATATTGTAGCTATGGCCCTCGTAATTAAGTCTAGAAGTTAGAATAAATCGAGGTGTGTCGTGCCGAACAAAAATCTCAATTGCATGGCCCTCGTTTAATTAATCTTTCAAATCCTTAGAATTCGAGGCGTGTCATTTAGCAAATTTCCATGGCCCTCGCAAAGTTAAAAACGCTTAGTTGCTTTAGGCGCGTTATTTTAATAATTTACCTTCCTAAACTCGGGTGCACATTTATGTGACCCAAATCCAAATCTCAACAATGTTATATAAAAATGTGTTGCGGACTGCGGGTGCATTTATGTGACGTGGTTCAAGACATATTTTAAATTACGTTGAAATTTTCTTTTAAAAAACGAATAAAAGCGGTTAAAGGTTTAAAATTGCACATAGGTTCAAAATGTTTTAAATCAGTTAAATAGGCCAATAATAACAGTTGAGCGACCGTGCTAGAACCACGGAACTCGGGAATGCCTAACACCTTCTCCCGGGTTCAGAATTCCTTACCCGGATTTCTGGTTCGCGGACTGTAAAACAGAGTCAATCTTTTCCTCGATTCGGGATTTGAACCGGTGATTTGGGACACCATAAATTATCCCAAGTGGCGACTCTGAAATCTTTAAATAAATAAATCTCGTTTCGATTGTCCTTTAATTGGAAAAGCTCCCTTATACTATACCTCTTTCCGGGGGTGTAGGAAAAAAGGAGGTGTAACAGCTGTAGAAATCATGTTCTAAGCTTGTGTGATGCATTAGATATCATGCTTTAGGATTGCTATGATCATTCGCATTAAACCGTGTTAAATTTGTGCATTAGATACCCTGTCGTAGGACAATCATGTTTACTTCTTCTGCATATTATATGTTGCAGTTCATTACTTCACTTCTGATTCTGCATAAGTCGCTATCACTTAGAAATCCTGCCCTTAAGTTACTAATACTATTTAATAAAATAACCTTCTCCGTGTGCATTAGAGATCCTGTTTTAGGACCACACGTGCATTCGCCTTGAAACATGTCGCTTAAATAAATAAGTTAAAACAGCCCTACACATAGATATTATGTTCTGGTATGAATCAGTATAAAATCACCTGCTATAATATTCATCACTTAGATCAGCATGCCTATAGGATGAAATGACTTCAGTTTGTTTAAGTAGTTCCCAGATTATGACTGCATATACACGCCTAGGCAAGCCTTAGGCCGTTTAATAACTGTGAAATCATGTTATGTTTATGCGTGAAACTGTCCAGGCTTAACAGGCTATAAAACCAGTAGGCAAGCTGGTTAGGATTTTGCCACTTCCCTTAAAACAAACACTGCTTATTCTGTATTTGTAATGTTCATCTAGATATCATGTTCCTAGGCTTTCTGAATTTATTTAAAGTCAGTTGTTTGAGACGTGCTGCTTATTTGCCTGGGTATATGTGGAGGTAAACATGAGCCTTCTATCTGTTTCTTATTTGACAGTCCTACGTGTTATTTGTTATCGCCTAGATTTTTCCCTTTTAAACACCTTAGGATTGTCTAGAACTGCCTAAGTCTAGAGGTCCTAAACTCCTCCAGGACCACAAGGAAGGGACGGGTAACAGCACGCTTAGAGGTCGTTAATCAAATTCGCTTATATAACCACTAAGGGGAGGGTAATGGGTAGTAAAATGATATGATGACCTATGCGCTAATGCAACGTGTAGCCCCTCTCACTGAGGTGTGATTACCGGGCATTGCATGGATATGATCCTATAGGCTAACCAACTTAGGACTTCCCTTCCTCCAATTCATATATGTGTACTTAGATTGCCTAAACTTCCTTGGTTTATGTACTGCTCAAACCTCCTTAATTTACGTGCGCTTAACTTCCGTGATTGTATATATGTTTAGACTGTGTAAACTACCTTTATTTGCAAATATGTGTTTAGACCGTTTACTTGTTAAATGACTAATTCACAAAGTTTAAGTTCGGCTGGGACCCACCGTTGTGGACTACGAGGGGTGCCTAACACCTTCCCTTCAAGGTTATTTCGAGCCCTTACCCTAATCTCTGGTAATGCAAACTGGTTAATTGAGTTAATTGCTCTTGGTGCCCTAACGCACCTTAATCCGTTAGGTGGTGACTCTTCAAATACCCAACTCCCAAAAGGAAACGATTTGTTCCCCCATGAATGTCAAAACCCGGACTCCCGCGAAGGAAAAAGGGGGCGCGACAGCATGGCGACTCTGCTGGGGAAATTTTAGGCTCTTACCATAACAAACTTATTTTTGTGAATTAGTCTTAAGCATGATTTATCCCGTGCACCATCCCCCTTATTTGGATTTAACTGCTTATTTATGATTTCCTTTATTTCCTGAAATTGACTTGTCTATTTGTTTTCTTTTTCTGTAACTGTCTTTCAATTGTTTAAATACTGCATTTATCGTTTTTTAACGTGCAAATACTTGACAACATGCTATTTGTTGTTGCATAAATCATGCTCAACATCATATTCCACTCGTGCGTAATCAATCCTATAGCAACGCTTGATGAGTGTTTGCGCTCTTCCTATATATCACCCTTTGAATTCGGAAAGGCGTATTTGCGGTAAAACTGGTCGATCAGCAGTGCGTTTGACGGTTTCGTGCCTTTCCCCCTCAAGTTGTCCGCTTGAGGGTCCCAGTCTATACCTCTATAGCAACTTTACTCTGATTAGTTGTGCATGTATCATGGTCAAACCTAGCCGGGTTAATATGTTGTCCACATAATAACCCTTTAAGATAAGCCTCGTCCAAAAAGTCCATCGGGTTTTCCATAATCCCAACGGAGACAACCACGATTGTGTGCATTAATTTTGGAGAAATAAGTGCCAATATGCTAATCATTATTGTATAAATAGACGAACCTGGAGGGGGAAAGGGCTTAACCATCTTTTGTTTTGCAGAAAAATGAGGCACGAAGTCCCCAGATTCGGTATGGTCGGTAGCATACCTCCACTTTTGCTAGATTGGTGGAGGGATCTTCCCTCAAGTGAACAAAATTATGTGAAAAGAGTCTTAGAGAATTTGCCTTCATTATTGGATCTTCAACCAGACAAAATGTTGATCGAGGCCGCCACTCTGTTTTGGGATAAGGAAAAGGCTGTGTTTCGCTTTGGGGATATAGAAATGACTCCCCTCCTTAAAGAAATAGGAGGATTTGCTGGATTGCCTTGGGATAGCCCTGGTCTGTTAGCACCTGAAAATCGACCGCTAGAGGGTTCCTTAAGATGATGGGGCTGAAGAAAAATGATGATTTGGATTGCTTGAAGAATTCCTACGCACCTTTCGACTTCCTTTATGAAAGATACGGTCACAGTAGCTCTTACCGTATTTCTGATGATGAGTTCTCAATCACCTCCTTGGCCTGGGTTCATCGTAGGGTCTTCGTATTCATTGTGTGCTTCTTGGGCATGTTAGTTTTCCCGATCCAAGGGGATAGAATCCATACCAGGCTGGCTATGGTGGCCAAAACTATGATGGACGGGATCGAGGGGCAAACATATACCATTGTCCTTGTGATCATTGCAGATATGTACCGGGCCTTGGAAAGCTGTCAGAAGGGGTTCAGATTCTTCGAGGGTTGCAATTTGTTGCTTCAAGTTTAGCTGCTATAACATCTCCAAAGGGGTCAATACCGTCAAGAATTTCCACGAAGACCCTGGAATGATCATATAGCTTTCCATCACCCTAAGAGGATGACATATATTCCGGACATGTTTGCTCAACCAAAGGATGCTATAGGATGGGTACAGTTTTTCAACAAGTTAACTGAGGACCAGGTTCAGTGGATGTTCGAGTGGTTCCCCACTGACGAGTTCATCATCAAATCCAGAGACGTCCCATACTTGGTTTTGATTGGGTTGAAGGGGATATACCCTTATGTTCCCCTCAGGGTTATGAGACAGGCGGGCAGGAGACAAGTCATACCGTGAGTCGCAAAGATAGGTCACTTCATAGCCGATTTTTAGGGTGACGCCATCCTATATGAGAATGAAGCACAACATATGTGGACTTTAATGATTATTGTGGAAAAGGACACTATCAAGCCGGACCGATATCATGTGGTCCATTCACACTTTTACCCCTCGTGGTTGGACGATAATCTAGCAGGAGTCTTCAAGCCGAGGGTTGGTCCAGGAAACAGGGTCATAGATGAGTTTGCCGAAGTAGAGGTGAAGCATAACAAGCTGCGCAAAAGAGTTCGAGAGTCTGAAGCTGATCATATGGCGCAACATAAGGCCGATATGGAAATGATTAATGAGTGGAAAGAGAGAGCTGTTAAATCCAGCGAAAGGCTGGAATATCTGGAGCACAGTTTAATGGAATTGGAAGGGAAGATAAGGAAGAGAGTCACCGACTGCCAGAACGTTGAGGGAAACAAATGAGGGCATTTGGCAAGGGCATTCTTACTGTTGAACCTACGCGAGCTGGGAGAGTTGATCGACAACATCATTCGGTCTGGAGAGGGTCCTTCTAGGACCAAGTAGATTAGATTTACTTGCCTTTCTTTTAAATGTAACAAGGCCAAGTGCCATTAGCAACATTATCTTATTTAGTGCCGTTTTGGGTCATTTATTTTTACATTAATGAAGTGAGGCAATTATTGGCACTGAATTTCTCCAAATCTACTTGTCGCTAGGCCTACCTCGGGCACAACGAGGCTCCTAAATTAGGACAAGAATTTACATTCCCACAATATGTGTTTAAATACTGCAAATATCTCAGAATTATTACTGACTTGGCTACCTTTTGTTTTTCTTTCTTTCTTTTTGATTATTCTCATTCCTCAAAGATTGGTTCGTGTATACTGGCATTATCAGCATATCACACCAGATCTAGAGTCCCTCCACCTCCTCCTCCTCCAAGTAATAAGAGAAAGACATGGATTGCAGTGCAATAATTGAGGAGGAGGAGGAAGAAGGCCTCACTATTCAGATTGTGGAGAAGGGAGCTGTTCTCAGGAACTGGACTACTACATCATCCCTGGCCCGCCGAGTCCCTGGGTAGCTTGGCAATCAGCCTAATTTATTTCTATAGCCATGCTAGGCATCTAAGCCATTTTCAGTAATTTTGTTTTAAAGACTCACTTGTTCCAAATAGACGCTCGATTCATCGAGCCGTACTTGTTTTGAATGTTTTCAGTTTTAATCAATGCATTGCTATTTATTATTCATTATTATCTTCCACACTTTTCTTTTTACATCGTTATTATTACTTTTCCTGATGAACCAGTGACTGTGACATGTAATGAGACAACGCAATATAAGGATAGTGACTCGGAGGAAGAAGATGAAATACCCGAGGAGGTTGTCAGAGAGTTTGAGAACTTTGAGAATAAGCCTAAGTCCAACCTGGGCAAAACTGAAGCAGTAAATTTGGGAGACACCGAAACCGTCAAAGAGACTCGCATAAGTATTCACTTATCGCCGACAGAGAAGGGAGAATACATTCGTTTCCTGAAGGAGTACGAAGATATCTTTGCATGGTCATATGATGACATGACCAGTCTAAGCACATCCATAGTGGCTACAAGTTGCCCACCAATCCAACGTGTCCGCCAGTGAAGCAGAAACTCAGAAAATTCAAACCAGATATGAGCCTGAAAATCAAGGAGGAAGTTACTAAGAATGTCAAAGCCAAAGTTCTCAGAGTGGTTGAGTACCCAACCTGGTTAGCCAACATTGTACCAGTTCCGAAGAAAGATGGGAAAGTCAGAGTATGTGTTGACTATCGAGACTTAAACAGAGCAAGTCCAAGGATGACTTTCCACTGCCAAATATACACATCCTGATCGACAATTGCGCCAAGCATGAACTCCAATCCTTTGTAGATTGCTTCGCGGGTTATCACCAGATTTGGATGGATGAAGAAGACACAGAGAAAACTGTACTTT
>NW_017673748.1:56797-121690 GCF_001879085.1 Nicotiana attenuata
TTCTTGAGCGCAGGCATATCTGACGTAACCATTGCACTCGCAAATATATACACGCAGTAAAATCGCCATCAATCGGGCCACCAGAGACTGAATATAACCCCAGCTAAGAAATATTCTACTCTTATTTGCTACTCATTCTTTGCATGGGGCTAAGCCCTGTCCCGAACCTTGCATGAGGCTAAGCCCTGCCTCCATATTTGCATAAGGCTAAGTTCTGCCTTCCATTTGCATGGGACTAAGCCCTGTCCCGAAACATTGCATGAGGCTAAGCCCTGTCTCCATATTTGCATAAGGCTAAGCTCTGCCTTCCATTTGCATGAGACTAAGCCCTGTCCCAAACCTTGCATGAGGCTAAGCCTTGCCTCCATATTTGCATAAAACTAAGATCTGCCTTCCATTTGCATGGGACTAAGCCCTGTCCCGAACCTTGCATGAGGCTAAGTCCTGCCTCCATATTTGCATTAGTCTAAGCTCTGCCTTCCATTTGCATGGGACTGACCTGTCCCGAACCTTGCATGAGGCTAAGCCCTGCCTCCATATTTGCATAAGGCTAAGCTCTGCCTTCTATTTGCATGGGACTAAGCCCTGTTCCGAAACTTGCATGAGGCTAAGCCCTGCCTCCATATTTGCATAAGGCTAAGCTCTGCCTTCCATTTGCATGAGACTAAGCCATGTCCCGCATCCTGCATAAGACTAAGCTCTGTCTCCACCTTGCATGAGGCTAAGCCCTTCCTCCATATTTGCATAAGGCTAAGCTCTGCCTTCCATTTGCATGGGACTACGCCCTGTCCCGAACCTTGCATGAGGCTAAGCCCTGCCTCCATATTTGCATAAGGCTAAGCTCTACCTTCCATTTGCATGGGACTAAGCCCTGTCCCGAACCTTGCATGAGGCTAAGCCTTGCCTCCATATTTGCAAAAGGCTAAGCACCACCTTCTCATGGGACTAAGCATTGTCCCTCCTTGCATAAATATTGCTCTATTCCGGCACTATCTATTTGCTTCTCTTTCGGGCTAAGCTCTGCCCTCAATATCACAAGACTAAGCCTTTTCTTGTTAATTTTAGCATCATATTATTGCACCTCATGGGCTAAAATATCGCCAATTTGTCCAAAGGAGTCATTATCTAAAGGCATCATCCTCATAGCCGGAAGACACCATACTATGGCCTGAGGATCTCTCAAATTTGCATATCATTATTCAAAGGCGTCATGGTTTGGAGGCACCATTTTCATGGCCCGAGAACATGATTTCATGGCCTGCGAATCTCTTATCTCACAATTCATGGCCCAGGACATCATGGTCTAAAGACGTCATCCGCACCGTCCAAAGACAATCTTTCATGGTCCAAAGGAATTTGCATCACATTTAAATTCCACTTCCCTTAAAACAAACGCTGCATATTCTGTATCTATAATGTTCATCTAGATATCATGTTCCTAGGCTTTCTAAATTTCTTTAAAATCAGTTGTTTGAGACGTGCTGCTTATTTGCCTGGGTATATGTGGAGGTAAACATGAGCCTTCTATATGTTTCTTATTTGACAGTCCTACGTGTTATTTGTTATCGCCTAGATTTTTCCCTTTTAAACACCTTAGGATTGTCTAGAACTGCCTAAGTCTAGAGGTCCTAAACTCCTCCAGGACCACAAGGAAGAGACGGGTAACAGCATGCTTAGAGGTCGTTAATCAAATTTGCTTATATAACCACTAAGGGGAGGGTAATGGGTAGTAAAATGATATGATGACCTATGCGCTAATGCAACGTGTAGCCCCTCTCACTGAGGTGTGATTACCGGGCATTGCATGGATATGATCCTATAGGCTAACCAACTTAGGACTTCCCTTCCTCCAATTCATATATGTGTACTTAGATTGCCTAAACTTCCTTGGTTTATGTACTGCTCAAACCTCCTTAATTTACGTGTGCTTAACTTTCGTGATTGTATATGTGTTTAGACAGTGTAAACTACCTTTATTTGTAAATATGTGTTTAGACTGTTTACTTGTTAATTGACTAATTCACAAAGTATAAGTTCAGCCGGGACCCACCGTTGTGGACCGCGAGAGGTGCCTAACACCTTCCCCTCAAGGTTATTTCGAGCCCTTACCCTAATCTTTGGTAATGCAAACTGGTTAGTTGAGTTAATTGCTCTTGGTGCCCTAACGCACCTTAATCCGTTAGGTGGCAACTCTTCAAATACCCAATTCCCAAAAGGAAACGAGTTGTTCTCCTATGAATGTCGAAACCCGAACTCCCACGAAGGAAAAAGGGGGCGCGACAAGTGGTATGTTGTGTTATACCACCATTCTACTAGGAATAGCCAGTGTTTCCAATCCTTTGGTCTGTCATTACACATGCACCTAAGGTACCTTTCTTCAAAGTGAGATTGCCAAAACTTGCTTAAGAAAACCACATCTCTGTCACTGACAATAGTCTGAGGTAGGCTATGTGATAGTTTATATGAGTCAACCAAACCATAGAGTACCAGGTCCTCTATGAGTTTCCACTGTGAACGCTAATGAACCAGTAAGTGAATAAGACAGGGAGTTTTAGTGGAAAAATTCCTGCTCAATGGGATAAAAAACCACTACCTACACTGGTAGGATTTCAACTTCACTATGAGCAACTTTTAGATTACAACCTATGCAATCTAGGAATTAAACTCTTAATCCCTCTTTAACTCGTAATACACCTATTACAAGCCACTTCGCAATACACCTATTACAAAGACTTCAACTCATGACTAACTCTAGTCATGACACAAACATAAAGGGTTTATGGTTTTACAAAGGAGTTCCTAAGTAACGCTTCTAGCTAAGCAAATTAGGAATTACAATGAAGAACAATAACAAAGTTACAACTCAACTAAGGACAACAAAATACTAGATTTTAGAACTGGTCCGTAGTAGCGCTAAACTTTGTTCTTGAGGCACTTGAGAATTGAATGCACGAATCTCAGAATGCTTGAATGCTTGAAGTGAATTCTCAAGTGTTCAAATGATGTTTTGTTGTAATACTCTTGTTAATACACCTTTTATGACATCACTTGAATGATGTAAGCACTTGGTTGGTCAAAGAACAAGTGACTGCAGAACTATGCTGCACTGTTTCTGTGGCAGTCACTTTCCAACTGTACACAGTGGACTTTCGTACTGCTGTCAGGGATACACAAGGGATCAGGTCCCTGTGTTGTTTCTCTGTCTTCTACAATTGCAGCAGTTCACATTAGCTGGATTCCGTTGATTAGCAATGTATACCAAGTGTGTCAGGTTCCCTATCTAGTTCTTGACAGTAAGTTTGTTAGATCATCAAAACATACAGTTAAGTTATTGAAAATTATCAATTTCTCCATTTTTGATGATGACAAACTTAGACATTGATAACAATTTTTTAGAGCATAAATAACCAGATGAGGCAACAGGGACTTCACATGTTCCCCATTACTTTATGCTTCCCCCTTAATCAGATCCCTCAAGTATACTTCCCCCTTTTGGCATCATTAAAAATACACAAGCAGGCAAACAGCATAAAGAAGTCTAGCCTAGCTAACTCATGCCACATATGTGCACATAGCATGATAGAAAAGAGAAACAGAGAACACAAGCATTTAGATAGCAAAAGAGGATAGTTTTTATATATAAAACATATGCCTTAGCTTATAAAGCAAAGGCAAAGATTGGACTGTTGAAATCGGGAGCAATACTGATACATCCCATCCACATCAAAACAAAAGAAACAAAAACATCTGCCAAGTCATTGAAAAAAAATCGACAATCCAGAAACTGGTCACTGAAAGGGTTGCTTAGGGGGCACTAGGAGTAGAGGGATTGGAACCTGCAGCAAAAGTATGGAGAAACTAGGTCTATTCGGGCATTTGCCGACTTTTGCTCGTTGAGCAGTTCTGCTTTCAGGTGCTCCACTTGTGCCCTGAGATCAGCATTTTCTTTTGTCAAACGAACCACCTCCTCATTTGACTATGGGGCCCCTTGGGACTGCTGACCTTCAAGGATAGCGTTCCTCGCCTTCAATCGTCGAATCTCCTCATTTGCGTTGTTTTGTGCGTTGATAATTGGAGAGATTGTCGATGTACTTCCTACTCCCCCATTCTTCTCTATGCATTCACATTCTTCCAAGGTTGTGTGAAAAAAGGTCTGCTTCTTGGTCCCTACTTTTCATTGTCCCAGTGGCACTTTGAAGAACTTAAACACGTGCGTAAGGAGGAACCTATAAGGAAGACCATGATTGCCATCCTTGAAAGTGGCTACCTTCTGCATGTGTTCAATCATGATAGCAGGCAGACTTACAGCTGAAAATCCATCTAGTGCCTCCATTAGATACAGGTCTGATTTTGATGCCATGGACCTCCTCTCAGCACAGGTAGGAGAGCTTTGTTCACTAGCTCAAACAACAACTGATACACATGCAACAATGCTTTCTTGTGAACCCGTTCCCCTTGTTGGTTCACCCCTTCCTTTACAATTGCATTCCGGAAGTTTGCACTACACGCATCCTTGATAGAAGACACACCAACTGTAGGAACTTTAAGAATTTCCCCAAGCAGAGCCACATCAAATACGATATCCACCCCATTCACTAAGGCACAAATGTGGTCTGTATCAACGGGAAAGAGGTCAGCATAGAAACTTTGCACTTCATCCTCATACACTTTGGACGCATCTATTTGGAACAGATTCCCCCACTGTTGAAACTCAACCATTTCAATTACTTGTCGCATACCAACCGTATCGAAGATTTCTGGGTTAAAAGTGCGACCTAGCAGGACCTTTTGGTGCCTCAAACGCTCTGAGGCAGAACTAGATTCACTTCCCACCTTCTTCGCAGAAACAGGTTCCAACTTTCTCTTGCAAGACTTCACACCACTTGATTTTGTTTTTCCCTTAGACTCAACTAACACATCCTCATCAGAAACGGAGGGTTCACTCACAACATTTTTCAATTTTGAACTGGGGGTTGTAACATTCACCACTGAAGCAGATTGCTTCTTCTTCTAGGAACTTCTCACCAGGGAACTAGGTTCCTCAGTTGTTTCCTCCTCAACTTCCACCATAGGGACATCTTTATCGCACACTACTTCATTGTTTTTCACCAGTCTCTTCCTTTTCTTCTTACTGCTCTTTTTGCTCTGTTGAAGGGCAGAGTCATAGGCTACCTTTGCTTGCAACCTAGTAGTAGGTCGCTTAGTAAAAGGCTCAGGGGTGATTACTGCCCTACGCTTAACTATGAATGCATCAAGAGCAATGTTGTCTTGATCTTCCTCATTGCTAGACCTCATCACAGGGACTAGAATGTCCAAGGGCTCAACGGCAAAGGGAGGAGAGGGTGCAGGAGCAAAACTGGCCTGGGAGTGAGAACCTTGACCTGTTTCCTCCGGAGAGGGGTCAGGTTCCTCACAAGAGGGCCCAGCAGTTTTTGTAGGTGTAGAGCCTTCAACATGCACCATGGCTCCTTCTCCCACCAGTCCCTGTGGCTCATTCCTCTGAGGCTTGGGTACGCCAGAAATTACCTCATGCAATACTCCATCTGCAGATACAACAAAGATGGTCGCGATAGTTTCATCTTCGACGGGCTCCATGGCCACCACAGAATCTAAAGCAACAATGGCGGAAACCTCTACAACCTTAGGACTTTTGCCTTGTTCTCCACTTTTCCTTTGATCAATGAGAGTCTCAAAAGATAGAGAAGAAGGATTAATGAGGTTTGGGGTTTCTGAGATAGTTGCCTTAGAACTGGAGGGTGAAGAAAAGTCTGGGTTAGAGGTGATTTCAGTTGTTAGGACAGGGATGATGACAGAGGATTCATCGGGGACGGAGGACTCAAGGGTTTTTTCTGGGTTAGTGATGACTGAGGCAGGGATTTCGGAAATTTTGTCAGCCATTGAAGAGATAGAGTAGAAAATTCTTTGGAGAGGTTCTAATGAGGGACTATGGTCTGTGAAGAGAAGAGAGGGTTTAAATGAGAGAGGATAATTATGAAGAGGGAGATAGGAACCAGTTCTAAAATGGTAGTTGTGCTTGGAGAGTTGCAACGTTTTAGAGGGAGATGGAAATGATTTGAAATGAAAAGACGTGACAGCAGAGTCTGAAAAGGTAGATGACATGGCAGTTGATATTTGTACCTTTTCAAGATGTGTATTTCAAGAATGCACAGGACTACTAACCTTTTGGTACAAGAACCAAGTTCTTGACCTGTCTTTGAACATTTCAATCCTCTTTCACCACTTAAGCAGTGCATCTACCGCTTCTATAATCATCATGCGTGTTTACCTACAACGGTATTGAAGTGAGTTAGACTTGGCCAGAAAACACTTTAGCTAATTTTACCTGAAGGTGATTTTCATAGCCAACTGATGGAAATCTGGTTCTCAAGTGGGCTTCAAAAGCCCCAGCTTTACCCTATTTCTTTCAAAATGCTCCCTACTCAATGCTTTGGTGAAGATATCTGCAATTTGGTCTTTTGTACTGTAGAACTTCATACAGATAAGCCCTTTCTCCATATTGTCCCTCAGAAAATGATGTCTCATATCAATGTGCTTGGTTCTTTTGTGTTGAACTGGATTCTTGGCCATGTTGAGTGCACTGGTGTTGTCACATAGAAGAGGAACACAATCAGTAAATACCCCAAAATCCTCCAATTGCTGTTTGATCCGTAGGAGCTGAGCACAACAGGAGGCTGCAGCTACATATTCTGCTTCAGCTATTGAAAGAGACACTGAGTTTTGCTTTCTTGTGCCCCAAGAGATGAGACATTATCCTAGAAAGTGAGCCATTCCAGAAGTACTTTTCCTGTCCATAAGATAACCTGCATAGTCAGCATCAGCATACCCAATAAGATTAAAACTGTCACCTAAAGGGTAATACAAGACCAAGTCCTGTGTTCCCTTATGGTATCTCAAAATTCTTTTGGCAACCATCAGATGAGATTCCTTGGAATTTGACTGAAACCTTGCTCATAGCCCCACACTGAAGACAATATCAGGTCTGCTGGCAGTGGATAGAGAAGAGACTTAATAATGCCTCTATAGATAGTTTGATTCACAAGAGATCCAGCCTCATCCATGTCCAGTCGAGTAGCCGTTGCAATAGGAGTGTCAATCCCTTTTGATGCTTCCATATCAAATCTCTTCCAGAGCTTCTTGACATATTTCTGCTGATAAATGAATGTACCCTTTGTGGACTGCTTCACTTGAAGACCCAAGAAGAAATTCAGCTCCCCCATCATGCTCATTTCAAACTCGCTTCCTATGAGTTTTGCAAATTCTTCACACAGTGAATCAGCTGTTGCCCCAAAAATGATGTCATCAACATACACCTGGATAATGAGTAGGTTCCTTCCTCGTTTCTTCAGGAACAAGGTGCTATCAATTTTTCCTCTTGTAAAACCATTTTCTAAGAGGAACTTTGACAGCCTTTCATACCAAGCTCGAGGCGCCTGCTTCAACCCATACAATGCTTTGTCTAGTTTAAACACATATTCAAGGTGTTCATGACATTCAAACCCTGAAGGTTGCTTTACATAGACTTCTTCCTTAAGAAGTCCATTTAGAAATGCACTTTTGACATCTATTTAGAACAGAGTGAATTCCATATGAGATGCAAAAGCGATTAGGATTCTAATAGCTTTTGTGTGAGCAACTGGAGCAAACGTCTCATCATAATCAATTCCTTCCTCGTGATTGTAACCTTGAACTACTAGCCTAGCCTTGTTCCTTGTAGTGTTTCCATGTTCATCAAGCTTATTCCTAAATACCCACCTGGTTCCTATAATGGTTCGATCTGAGGGTCTAGGTACCAGGTGCCATACATTGTTTCTTTCGAATTGATGCAACTTATTTTGCATGGCTGTAAGCCAGTCTGCATCCTTTAAGGCTTCCTTGATGTTTTTGGGTTCTATTTTGGAAAGAAAGGATGAGAAGGCAAGCGAATTTCTGGCTTTTGATCTGGTTTGCACTCCAGAATCTAGAGAGGTAATTAAGTTGTCAAGAGGATAAGAGCTTTTGTGTTTCCAGTTGGGCATTTAAGGTTCATTTTTAGAGGAGCTGGGTATATCTAACTGGTTCCCTTGTGTTCTTCTCTAAGCTACTTGTGGAGTACCTTGCACTGCATCAACCACTCTTTCTTCAGCTTCGGCGGTTGTAATTAAGTTACCTGGTTCCCTTGAGGAAGAAGCTGCATTGTCTCCACTTGGCTCCTTCACTTGACTCATCATGTCTGTCTTTCCATTTGTCATGCCGATGACTTCACAACCAGTAAGCGCTCCCCATCTTGATCATCCTTGTTGATTTTCTCATAGGAGGAGTAGGACTCGTCAAAGATTACATGAACACTTTCCTCAACACATTGAGTCCGCTTGTTGTATATCTTGTAAGCTTTGCTTTAAGAAGAATACCCCAAAAAGATTCCTTCATCACTCTTGGCATCGAATTTACCAAGTTGATCCTTTCCATTGTTGAGAACATAACATTTGCACCAAAATATTCTTAGGTGGGTCAGCTTGGGTTTCCTTCCATTCAACAACTCATAGAGGGTTTTGTTCAGGAGAGATCTGATCATGCACCTGTTCACCAAGTAGCAAGCAGTGTTGACAGCTTCAGCCCAGAAGTTCTTTGCAATCCCACTGTCGATCAGCATTGTTCTTGCCACTTCCTCAAGAGTTCTATTCTTCCTTTCCACAACTCCATTTTGCTGGGGAGTTCTTGGGGCTAAGAAGTTGTGGGTAATGCCATTTTTATTACAGAACTCATCAAATTTGGCATTGTCAAATTCTGTTCCATGATCTGATCTAATACATGCAACTCTAGACTCCATCTTCACTTGGATTTTCTTCACAAAGGCCATAAATACCTCAAAGGTTTCATCTTTTATTCTAAGAAATAGAGTCCATGTGAATCTGGAGTAGTCATCCACTATCACGAAGATGTATCTTTTTCCTCCCCTGCTTTGCACTCTCATAGGGCAACACAGATCCATATGAAGAAAATTAAGCAACTTTGAGGTGCTGACATCTTTCTTGGGCTTAAACGAGGATTTCACGTGCTTTCCTCTAGCACAATCATCACATACTTTCTGTTCTTTGAATTTTGACATTGGCAGACCACGGACCAGGTCCTTTTGAATTAGTTTATTCAAAAGAGAGAAGCTTGCGTGCCCCATTCTTCTGTGCCAGAGTTCAGCATCATCATCAACAGCTTTCGGGCAACTCAGATCACTACTTTGTATAGACTCGAAATCAGCAACATAGATATTCTTGTATCTCTTGGCGACAAGTACCACTTCACCAGTTACCAGATTAGTAACTGTGCATATCTTGGACAAGAACTCCACCCTGTTTCCTTTATCACAGATCTGAGAAACACTCAGGAGACTGTACTCGAGACCATTAACATAGTACACATTCTTAATTGAGTGAGTGAGTGACTTTCCGACTTTTCCAACTCCAAGAATGTATCCCTTTTTCCATTGCCAAAGGATACACTCCCTCCTTGCAGGGCTTTTAGTGAAAGAAAGTCCATGGTGTTCCCAGTCATATGCTTTGAACATCCACTATCCATGAACCATTGTTGACTGCTTCCTTTCACTATTCCCTGCACAAAGAAATCAAGAATTAGTTTTAGGAACCCAAACAAGTTTGGGTCCCTTGTAATAATCAAGAGGATGAATAAGATTTCTCTTGGTCCATGCAGGTAACATGCATTTTTTATGGGTAGCACCTGGTCCCTTTTCAGTAGTTCCCTTTTCAGCAAACACTTTGTTTTTCTGAATGGACTGAACCCTGGCTTGGCAATTTTTCTTAAAATGCCCATTGTTCCCACAGTGGGTACAAAGCCAGTTATCCGGTACAGTAACATACTTGCTATGGGGGTTGTATGGAGTTCTCTCCCTTTGAAACCCTATTCCCTGCCTGTTTCCATCATTGTTGACATACATGGTAGTAATAGCTTCCGAGGACCAGGTCCACTTAAGGGACTTTTCAAGATCAATTTTCACTCTTTCAAGTTCAGCTTGGAGAGTATGTTTTTCTCAAGTTCAACACACAGTCTGGTTTTCACAGCTTTCAACTCGTTTTCAAGCTTAATGTGTGTCTCACTAGCTACCTCCTTTCCTTTTTCAGAATTTCCAGGCCTAGACTCAGTTCCTAGTCCCTCTATTGTTTCCCTTAGGTCTGCAATCACTATCAAGAGATCATCTCTCTCTTCCTCAATCTCAGTCACTCTCTTCACTAAGAGCTCTTTTTCTTTACTGAAGTTCTCAATGGTTTCCTTATAACCAACAGCTAGAACCACTAAGTCATCTCTTTCATGTTTAAGTTATCAATTTTTTCAGTTAAAACAGTTTTTTCTTTCTCCAAATCACATATGGTTTCCTTCAGATCAACTATGCACACTACCAGATCATCTCTAGTTTGTTAAGATTCTCCTAGCTCTAAAGTCAAGGCATCTTTATCTTCTACCAGACTATGATAGGCATCAATTAGAACATTTGCTAATGACATGAGTTTCTTAGGAGAGTAAGATTTCAGATTTCTCTGAACATCCCTGCAATTTACCTCATCGTTGTCATCATCTTCATCATCATCTGATTGTGCCATCAAAGCGAACATTGAATCATATTCATTTCTTTCACGTTCAACTGCCATCATAGAACTATCACATGCATCAGTTTCTCATTCAGACTCGCTTGAGGAATCTCCCCATGCTGCAAGAGCTTGCTTCACAACGTTGTCAGCAGCATTCTTCCTTTTGAAGCGTTTGTCAGGCACCTGGTTCCTTTTGGCTGCTTTGTCAGAGTTGTACTTGAAGTGTTCTTGCTTCAGGAGAGGGAAATATTTGATGAAATGCCCTGGCTTTCCACACTTATGACAGAGATCATAATTCTTTGGTTTGCTAGTGGTGCCCCTTTTTGGTATTCCTCCATTTCTTCTGACCATCTTCTGTAACCTTTTGGTTAAGTAAGCCATGTCACTATCCTCCTCACTTGAGTCATTGCTTTAGTCTTTGAGTACCAGGTTCTTCTCCTTCTTTGGTTCTCTTCTTTCACTGTCCTTCTTCTTCTTCATTTCGTAAGTTTTGAGATTTCTAACTAGCTCGTCTATAGTTAGGGTCTGCAGATCCTTTGTCTCAGTAGCTAGGCAGAACACTAAGAATTTTTCTCACAAGCTTGTTCCTAGGAATAATTTCACCAAGTGAGTGTAGCTCATTTATGATGGAGGTGAATCTTGTGTGCATGTCTTGAATAGATTCATCATCTTTCATCCTGAAGAGCTCGTACTCAGTGGTGAGCATATCAATCTTGGATTGCTTAACTTGAGTGGTTCCCTCATGTGCTATCTGCAAATCTTCCCATATTTCCTTGGCGGATTGACAAGCTGAGATCCTGTTATATTCATCAGGTCCTATAACACGCACCAAAATTTTCTTGGCACAAAATTTTTTGTCCACACCTTTGCTATCTGCATCGTTGTATACCCTTTCGGTCTTTGTTACCGTCTCTGGAGGACTCCGACCTTCTTCGTTGGGACATAAGGACCATCACATATAATGTCCCACAACTCAGAATCTTCTGCCATGATAAAGTCATGCATTCTTGTCTTCCACCATCCATAATATTGTCCATTGAAACTGGGTGGTCTATACGTAGACAGACCTTCTTCAAAATTTGGTGGAGCAGCCATAAGGGTCCTTCCTAGTTGTTAGCCTGATAGGAAGAGCCTGCTCTGATACCAATTGATAGTTTATATGAGTCAACCAAACTATAGAGTACCAGGTCCTCTATGAGTTTCCACTGAGAACGCTAATGAACCAGTAAGTAAATAAGACAGGGAGTTTTACGTGGAAAAATCCCTACTCAAGGGGATAAAAAACCACGACCTACACTGGTAGGATTTCAACTTCACTATGAGCAACTTTTAGATTACAACCTATGCAATCTAGGAATTAAACTCTTAATCCCTCACTAACTCGTAATACACCTATTACAAGCCACTTTGCAATACACATATTACAAAGACATAAACTCATGACTAACTCTAGTCATGACACAAACACAAAGGGTTTATGGTTTTACAAAGGAGATCCTAAGCAACGCTTCTAGCTGAGCAAATTAGGAATTACAATGAAGAACAATAACAAAGTTACAACTCACCTAAGGACAACAAAATACTAGATTTAGGAACTGGTACGTAGTAGCGTTAAACTTTGTTCTTGAGGCACTTGAGAATTGAATGCACGAATCTCATAAGGCTTGAATGCTTGAAGTGAATTCTCAAGTGTTCAAATGATGTTTTGTTGTAATACTCTTGTTAATACACCTTTAATGACATCACTTGAATGATGTAAGCACTTGGTTGGTCAAAGAAAAAGTGGTTGTAGAACTGTGTTGCACTGTTTCTGTGACAGTCACTTTCCAGTTGTACACAGTTGACTTTCGTACTGCTTTCAGGGACACACAAGGGATCAGGTCCCTATGTTGTTTCTCTATCTTCTACAGTTGCAGCAGTTCACATTAGCTGGAGTCCGTTGATTAGCAATTATACCAAGTGTGTCAGGTTCCCCATCTGGTTCTTGACAGTAAGTTTGTTAGATCATCAAAACATGCAGTTAAGTTATTGAAAACCCTTCACCATGTAATTTGGAGACATTCTCCATGTAAGCTTGAGCCACTGAAGCTGTTGTGTAAGGATGTTTCAAGCTGATGAATTAAGCATACTTACTTAGTCTGTCCACCGCTACTAAGATTACTGATTTGGTAAAGGACTTAGGTAAAACTTCAATAAAGTCCATGACGATGTCTTGCCACAATCTTTCTGGGATGGGCAATGGTTGAAGCAATCCTAGACTGCTCACATTTTCTCCCTTACATCTCTAACAGGTCTCGCGTTTCTTTATTTGTTCATACACATCAGACTTCAGCTTCCTCCAATAATACAACTGATGGGTCCTCTGAAATATTTCTATCATGCTTGAGTGCCCTCCCATTGCACTGTCATGTAAAAATTGCAAGATTTGTTCTCTTAACTCTTTATCAGCCCCCGCTACTATTCTCCTCTTCTAGTATAGAACTCCATCCTTCAATAAATAGGCAGGCTTAGGTAGGGGGATCTTGAATCAGTTGGTTGATTAGCTTTTGCAAATGAAGATCAATGACATAAGACTCCTTGATTTTATCTAGGAAGTAAGAACATACATATGACAATGTTTGCAGCTGTGGTTGGTTTTCAGGTAGTCGAGATTGAGCATCTGCCACCAGATTTTCTTGTCCGTTTTTGTACACAATACTGTAGTTATACCCTATCAGTTTAGCTAACCATTTCTGCTGACTAGGTGTAGAAATCCTTTGCTCAGGAGATATTTAAGACTCTGATGATCAGTTCTTACAGTAAAGTGTTTTCCAATCAAGTAAGGCCTCCATTTCTGGATGGTTGCCACTATGGCCATCATTTATCTCTCATATACTGACAACAGTTGGTGTTTACTGCTCAAAGCCTTGCTCATGTAGCCTAGGTGATGACCCTTTTGCATCAACATTGCTCCAATCCCCACTCCACAAGCATCATTCTCTATTACAAACTCTACACCAAAATCAGGAAGGGCTAACACAAGGGTGGTAGTCATTGCTGCCTTCAACTGTTCAAATGCAGCAGTAGCTGATTCATTCCACATTAATTTATCCTTCTTGAGCAATTCAATTAATGGTCTGGCTATTACTCCATACCCCTTAACAAATCTTCTATAGTAGCCTGTTAAGCCTAAAAATCCTCTCAATTCTTTGGCTGACTGGGGAGTAGGCCATTCTAACATAGCCTTGACTTTGCCAGAATCAGCAGTTACCCCTTATTGAGTATTCACATGCCCCAGATAATCTACCTCTGTTTGACCAAACTGTCATTTGCTTAATTTAACAATTAAGCAATTGTCATTTAAGAGTTTGAAGGCCTGCACCAAATACACTAAATGATCCGACCAAGAGGGGTTGTATACTAATATATCATCAAAGAACACTAAGATAAATTTCCTCAAATAATATTGAAAAATTTGTGTTCATCAAACTTTGAAAGGTGAAAGGGGCATTCGTCAAACCAAACAACATAACTACAAATTGATAATGTCCATTGTGTGATCTAAAGACTGTCTTTTCAATATCACTTTCATACGTTCCAATTTGACGGTAACCAGACCTTAAGTCTAGTTCAGAATAGTAATTAGAACCTCCTAGACTCCTAGTTCATCTACTAGCTCCTCAATAACAAGTATTGAAAATTTGTCCTTAACAATGTTATTGTTTAATTGTCTATAATCGATACAAAGTCTTTAAGTGCCATCTTTCTTTTTAACCATGACTATAGGAGAAGAGTAAGGACTTACACTTGTTTGATTACTCCAGAGTCTAGCATTTCCTGGATCATTTTTTCAATTTCATCCTTTTGTGTAGCTAGATATCTGTAGGGTCGCACATTAACAGAAGAGACTCCTTCTTTCAATATTATTCTGTGATCATGGCTTCTGTGAGGAGGCAATTGTGTAGGTATTTTGAAAAGCTCTGAATATTGATCTAACAATCTCTGTAAATCGTGAGGGATCTCCAACTGCTGAGACAAAAGGCACACACTCTCGTTCATTGGTCTGTATGTGAGCCACAAGAATCATGCTTAACTGGCCAGACTTACTCAACAATTTCCCCATTCTTTGATCCCCAATTAATCTAGACTCCCCTAGTTGGCATCCCCTCAATGAGACTTTCTTACCTCCAATATTGAATTCCATTTTCAACTGTTTGAAATTCCACCTTATGTCACCCAAGGTAATGAGCCATTGAATGCCCAAAACCACATCAGTTCCCCCTAAAGGCATTACCAACATATTTGATCTAAACTCCACACCATGCATTTTCTAAGCTACATCTTTGCTTATTAGTGAACTGTAAATCCTGTTCCCATTAGCTACTGCTACAGAAAAGGTTGGAGTCCTGTCTAGTCTATACCCCAATTTCTTAGCAATCTCCAAATCCATAAAGTTATGGGTTGATCCTGAGTCGATCAAAACATGCACCACTTTCCCTTTTACTCCCCCTCTTACCCTCATGGTCCTGTAGTCAGTGGTGCCATCAAGAGCATGTACTGACATTTGAGGACTCAATGTAGATTCATCACTCTTAGTTAGTTCAGCCAAATTGTCTTCTAGTTCCCATTCCTCCATATCTTCATCCACTTCAAGAATGAATAATTGCTTATTATTTTTACACTTATGCCCAAGGAGATATTTCTCATCACACTAGTAGCATAACCCTTGTGCTCTCTTCTTGTCCATCTCTGCAGGGGTCGATCTTCTTGAAATTTTCATTATAGGACGGCTTGAGTTAGTCAAAAGTCTGCTTCCTTCTGTCACTCTGATACTAGTATTACTCGAGTTTTGAGAGTAATTTCTTGGTAGCCAAGAAGAGTTGGGATTGGGAAGCAGAGGTCTGGTGTTCTTTGAAATTAGCTGATTTTACTCCCTTTGCAACTTCAAAGATTGTTCAGCCAGTCTAGCTAAACTATAAGCCCTCATGAGAGTAATAGGTGCAAGCATACGCACTTGAACCTCAATATGAGGCCTCAATCCCTTTAGAAAACAGCTAATTGAATACTCTTCACTCAATTCCACCTGATTAATCATCCCGTCAAATTTATCTAAAAATTCTTGTACAGAACCAGTTTGTTTTAAGGAAATCAACTCAGCCATAGGATCATCATACAGATTATCAGCAAACCTTAATTGGAGAGCTCGAACATAACCGTTCCAGTTGGGTAATCTACCCATCCTTGCCTTTAATAAGGATTTATGCCATTGCAGTGCTCTCCCTTCCAAATTAATAGCATCTAACGTCACTTTATACTCCTCTGGGTTTTATCAGCGTTAAAACAAAATTTCGCATCGATAAACCCATTCATTCAAATCATCACCCCCAAATTTCAAAAATTCGACCCGGGAATACCTTGTTCCCATAGTGTTGTTGTGATTGTGGCCGTCATACCCATGGTTACCTCCATTATCCCTCGCAGCTCTGGCAGTCATAGCAGGATTGGTCGCCATTTCTGCAATCAATTGACGAATTTCCCCTATCGCTTCCTCTTGCTTTCCCCTCATAGTACGAACTTGTTCCTCGTGTTTTTCCCCAATCAATCATATTTGTTCACGGAGTTCATCCAGTTCTCGTCTCATTTCTCCGTTTCTGGTCGTCGTCTCCGGCATGACTGCGTCCCTAAAATCGGTCGCTCTGATATCAAATGTGGCTTAATCGAGATTAGGCACAATTCTACAGAGATCTAAGAAACCAAGAGTAAGAATGGCTTCTGAACAATCTTCACAGGAGAAGGTTCTAGAATTGAGTAGTTTTAGAGAGGAAGTGTAATGGTTTATTATTCAGAATAGCTTTACAATACAACGGATGATTCTCTTTTATTGAGATTCTTCTAACAGCTCTCCTAACCATCTTCTAACAGCTTTCAACCGCCCAACTAACTACAACTAACTTCTGGTACAACGACTGTTATGCCCCTTATTAACTATTTACAATGACTCTATTGCCCTTAACTACTTAGGTATGTAACATTAACTAGTTACCTAAAAAATAAAATAGAAAACTGTTGTACCATGTTAAATTATATTACAACAACAACAACAACGACGACCTAGTAAAATCCCACTAGTGGGGTTTGGGGAGGTTAGTGTGTACGCAGACCTTACTCCTACCCCGAGGGAGTACAGAAAGACCCCTTTTACAGGAAAATTATATTACTTGTGTATATATAGTTAAATACAGTTAGCTTCTTCACGTGTTTATTTTTTTATTTTTTAAAGTTTTTTATGAAAATTCTGCTTTCGTCGCTGCTGAGGTATGGTAGTTTGAAATCTCATGATGATGAGTCAAGGCTCTTATCCCTTGAAGAGGACCGAAATGTGGAAACATATGTTTGTTGAGTTGGACCTCTTGGTCAATTAATCATTAGATATTGAGGAACAATTGTTGCAAGAATTTCAGACCTTTATATTTGCTGCGACTTTAGGAGCATCTCTTGTGTGTTAGGGCCAGTTCATGGCACGACTTCATTGTCTTTGGTGCTCTATCTATTTTTGCATGTTAAGGAAGGTGCCTTTTGCGGCATAAAGTTTAAAGAACTCTAGTTTCATATAATATTTGGGAACATACATGTTGTTATTCCTTTTTTTGTTTTTTTTTTTTTTTGGAATTTCAGGAAAACTCGCATCCGTTATAGCCTCTGCCCTTCGGGTGAGCACTCTGTGCGCACTGGGTAAACCCCCCACTTTGTAATAGCCTGCAAACCGCATAGAGGATGATTTCTTAAAATATATCATATTTTAATGCGAGTTAGGTATCCATTCGCTCTTTTCTGGCATACATTAAAACTTATTTTTGTTATAAAATAAAGACTATATAAAGTAAATTAATCAAAGACAAGTATAGAGAGAGACTGATATATTATTCAACTTCAAACTGATGTACAAAATCAACTGAAATCTCCTCTATTTATAGAAGAAAGGAAGATATTGTGTAAGCTGCTACTGCAAGCTGCTGAGTAAGCTGCTACTGCAAGCTGCTGAGTAAGCTGCTGCTGCAAGCTGCTGTGTAAGTTGTTTGTATGCTGTTACTGCAAGGTGCTTGTAAGTTGCTACGGTACCAGCTATAGATAATATTCTACAGAGGTAATATTTATCCACAACGGAGTTTCGAAGCTTCTTCAGGAGGCTTATTTCAAATGAAACACTAAATAGATAAATATATTTACGATGGAATCCAATATAGATAAGCTTTTCAAAAAAACTTATTTACGACGAGTACTAATCCACCGTAAAATATATTTATAACAATTTTCCTTATGTTGTTATTTTTTATCCCACCCGTGTCCAGCTTGGTTCTCGATAAATGTTCTTTAGCAAGTAGTAGTACACTAATTCCATAGTCCTCATCCTTTTCTTTTTTTCTCCTCATTCTTCAGTGGAGAAAAGAGGAAAATCGCATTTTTATCATAAGAGTGATTTATCAATGGACAAACGTGTATGAGCATGCTGCTCTTGACTTGAACAGTAGTATTTTTTCTTTGACAAGAATACTTAACTAAGTACTTTGCACCAGGGGTGGCAAACGGGCGTATGAGGTCGAAAACGGGTAATGAAAAAACAGATAAATTATCCGACCCGACTTATATTTAATACGGATAGAAAATGGGTTAATCGGCAAATAATATGGGTAATCATATTATTCATGACTTTTTAAATATGATCACTTTCGGGAGAATTCTTAGGAGGCGTTGGGACATAAGAATTGTAAAACTCCAAAATATGGTGAAAAATTTTTTCAAGTGAAAATGGTATTTGAAATTTAGAGTTGTGTTTGGACATAAATTTCAGTTTGGGTTGTTTTTGAAGTTTTGTGAGTGATTTGAGTGAACATTTTGAAAAACAACTTTTTGTAGTTTTTCAAATTTTCGAAATTCCAAAGTGCATCTTCAAGGAAATTTTGAAATTTTATGAACAAACGCTGATTTCGGAATAAAGTGAAATTTTTTTGGAAAAAGGAATTTTTTTTTATGTCCAAACGGGCTTATAGTCTCCCAAGTTTGAGAAACCCCCAATTTGAATCTTTACAAATGTAAAAGTTAAAACATTATTAGTTATCCATTAATTATTCATTTTCAAAGTGGATAATATGCTTCTTATTCATATTTGACCTGTTTTTAAAAAACTCATTATCCAACCTATTTTTTTGCGAATAATATGAATGAATAATTATTTTTTTAATCCATTTTGACACCACAAGTTTGCACTATCACCACAAAGTAGTAGTAGTCCTTGTACATGCACACTTAGTAACCGCTGATTAAAATGTTGAATGCCTTTGAATACAAAGCAAAGGGCCGTAAGAGGCTAAGGAAACATGATTGAGTTGCTTTTCCCATTAGTGGAAATGGGTTGCATATTTGGACGACAAAATTCTATTGGACATTAGCTTCAGAGGTGACTGCACGTTCGAATATATATGAACCTCATGTCATATGCCTCTTCTTTTCGTGTTCAAAGAAAAGCACATTTGACCCTAGTGCTCCAACCTCTTCTCTTTGTCTAAGCGAATAAAGAATATGATCCAAGATAGTCCATCTAAAAGCTTGAGCCACCAAAATATGGAACATAAAACATTTTGGATTTGCTTGGCTCAATATAGTCATATATAAAGGAAAAAGTTTTTTTTTTTTGTGTGTGTGTGAGTAGAGGGGGGGGGGGGGGTATTGATTTGGTAATTAACAATTATAAAAAGAACAGATTAATAACTAAATGAAAATTGATTTTAAGTTGGCAGGGTTAAGTTCTATTATTTAGCTCAAATTGACTCACTAATCTTAATTCAAGCTATTTTGGGTCTGATTCAACTCACTTAACCGCCAAATTATCCCATATAACACTCCTACTCTCAGCCCCATTTTTTTTTTTATGAATTTATTTTATGCTATTAGCTAGTAGTAATTAATTAATAGGGGTGGACTATGATGCAAAAGAAAGTAGAAGTAGGTGGGAAGGAGTTTTGAGATGTCTTGTCTAATAGACCCTTGCTTGTCCCAAATGAGAAACAATATCTCAATGTTTAGATCTTATTTTTGATGCGCTATCTTTTAATCACTCTGCCTGCCATATATTGTCGAATATTGAGCAGTAGATATAATACTTCTAGAGATATATGCAATAGCAACAAAGCTCTTTTACCAGACACCACATAAGAGTTGCATCTTATTTGGCAAATTAAAGTATACTGCTCTTTCAAATGTAGCCACTACACAAATTTATTCAATCAAATCCAAAACCATTTAAGCTATTAGACCTGAAAATGTCTGATTTCCTTTTTAATCTCCAATCTTGGATTTTTTTTGCTCGATTTGTATTCTATTTCTAGGATTTTTCTTGATACATACGTACTGTATGGGTCGAAATCTGACCCTGATAGCTAGAGGCGATAGAAAAGTTCGACCCCGTCAAGGCCGTGCTCACGAGGCGTGATGGCGACAGGCCTTACGGTTCCTATTGAGGTCGGGCCGTCAAAAAGCTTACATTACGGGATAAGCGTACGGTCTTGGATAAGTAACAAAGGACTGTCGCGGGAAAAGAGGACTGGTCAAAGACCGTTGGATAAAAGGGAACACTGTTGGTATATAAAGGGGGACTGGCTATGACCAACAAAAGCAACATTATTAAGCCAAGGGGAGAAGATTCCTCAGCTATCTTCAGCTTCCTTTTCATCTTTTATACTCCTTCCACTGTAATCCAAGTCTGTCACAGATGTAAGCTTACCGTTCTCACTTAATGTATGATAGCTATCTCAAGAAATATTAAATTAGTTTATTCTCTTCCAATTTTTATACTCAATATGTTGCGATCTAGAGTTAATTACCTTTGGCTATGATTTATCCTCTATTCTATTCATTGATTAGTTTAATGATAAGTTTAATACTTTTTGCTCAAACAATTCGGCGCCGTTTGTGGGGATTTCTTAGCCAAATTTGTTAGTTTCCTTTAGATCCAGAATCAACGGAATATCGCTACCAGGCTGTCGTGGCCTCACCTTCTCGGCGCTACCACCCACTTGAAAGAGCGGTAGGTAAGCCTTCGAGACGACCGTACCAATCTAGGTCGATACGCTACCTAAAGTAGAAGTTATAACCAATATCTATGCAAAACCCACTTCTCGCCCGTAACAGTAGGTTTGACAAGACGAACACACGTTCAAAATAAGATCCCGATCACCAAGCGTAACCACAGCCCCACTCGACGCATTCACCCTACATATGGGCCCGTACTCCCATCCCTTGTGAAGGGACAACAACTTGCTGCACGGTCTTCTGAAAGAAAGGGCACACCCTACCCTATTTTTACATTCCCGCACTCACTAGATGGTCTATGAACAAAGTATCACATGTTTCTCTTGTTGTTGGCACAAATCGGACGAGATCGGGCCGAAACTCGACTTCATCCCATCAACGAACGAGGCGGGTCCAACCTATGAGGAACCTAGGCGTTGGTAACACGGATCCGAACACGGCCGCCAAATTTGAAACCACCATCCAAACACCAAGCGGAGCGAGTATCACTACAACGCCAATCTTTCTTTCACTGACTCGTCAGGCCGAGGTAACAGAAAATTTCATTCTGGTTTATCTTCACTCCTTTATCGGTTCAAACATGTGAATGCAAGCACTCGCACGGGAAATCAAGCAAAGGAGCATTCCAACTAGAAATAATGGAAGGAAAACTACTACAAAACGATACACCCACCTTAAATACTTCGACTTCTGAAAAAGGACGCCCCTCAAGTCATACCCTTTTGACGAGGCGACGAACAGGACGTCTCGAAACTCAAGTATTATTCACCGTCCAGCCTACCAACTGCTTCTCCACGCGGAACGGTGAAGGGACCAGATACATGAAAACTCCTCCAATATATGTATGAAACGAGCACGTACAACATTCTCCAGTGAATGAAATAAAGCAATATTTCGTACTATCCACCAGAGTATTCTCCAATGTAAGCAAAGTTAAGCAAAACTGGGACTCACCCAGGAAACGGATAGTGTTCCCCAGTCTAAACGAAGTTAAGCAAAACTGGGACTCACCTAGGGAACACCCGACATCCTCTTATAAGAACAAAACCGGGCATGCCGGGACCACCCCGATGCATATATAAACAATACGGTAACCTATAAAGTTCTCCAGAAATCCACAACAATAAGGAAATGGGTTAACATTTCGACCTTAGCTCGAAATAACACCCCACGGCCAAAGGCCGTCGCCAATCGAGAAATTCGACATCGCTTGAAATATGAAGGGTTAACATTTCGACCTTAGCTCGAAATAACACCCCTACGGCCAAAGGCTATAGCCAAAAGAAGGGTTCGACCTCGCTTGAAATATGAAGGGTTAACATTTCGACCTTAGCTCGAAATAACACCCCTACGGCCAAAGGCCATCGCCAAAAGAAGGGTTCGACCTCGCTCGAAATATGAAGGGTTAACATTTCGACCTTAGCTCGAAATAACACCCCTACGGCCAAAGGCCATCGCCAAAAGAAGGGTTCGACCTCGCTCGAAATATGAAGGGTTAACATTTCGACCTTAGCTCGAAATAATACCCCTACGGCCAAAGGTCATCGCAAAAAGAAGGGTTCGACCTCGCTCGTAATATGAAGGGTTAACATTTCGACCTTAGCTCGAAATAACACCCCTACGGCCAAAGGCCATCGCTAAAAGAAGAATTCGACCTCGCTCGAAGTATAAAGGGTTAACATTTCGACCTCAGCTCGAAATAACACTCATATGGCCAATGGCCATCGGTAAAAGAGGAATACGATCTCGCTCGAATTCTGGTGGGTCAACATTTCGGCCTTAGCTTGAAATAACACCCTTATGGCCAACGGCCATCGACAAACTAGAAATCCACCTCGTCCTAATGTGTGAGCCCGGGGCGACTTCGTTCAGACTCACACAACGAGACCCTACTCTATCCGGTCAAGTCGGATTCCAGAGTCAAAAATCAGTGACTCGTCACACAAAAATCCAAAGGACTACGCCAAAACGAAAAGATGTAACAAACAAGGAAAAGGGAAAGGAAATCAAAGGACATACAAAGGCAAAATAACTATTTTGTTTATTTATATATACGTGCTTGAAAGTCGCACCTTACAAAAGGCCAAAACGGGCCCGAAACAAAAAAAAAGAATACAAGAGTAGCAGCAACTTTTCACTCGGCGTCATCACCGCCATCCTCCTCGTCATTATCTTCAGGAAACTCCTCCTCAACATCGGCGTCCTCGCCGGCCTCCGGTGTCGCAGGGTCGTAGCCACAATTGACGCGAGCCTCTCGTGCCTTCGCTCGGGCTTCATCATAAGGAGCCTCATAAATATTGCCCGCCTCCCACAAACCCTTGTAGATGTCCCGTTGGGCCTCGGCGTGAACCTAGAGCTCATGCAAGTGGCGAGGAACGGTGGCAGAGGCGAACTCAACCTGGGTCAACAGCTGCGCTCTTTCGGCCTCAAGCGCCACGACGCGGTCCCCAAGGCTCGAGGCCTCCCAGTCGATCTCGCCAATGCACTCCTCGAGCCGTGCCTCTCTCAGCATGGTCGTTGCCTTCTCGGATTCCTTCTCAGATTGGAGGACGCGGATAGTGTCCTCTATTGCCGCCACCCTTGCCAAAGCAGACACTCGGGCATTCTCAACATTCTCTAATTCGGCTACTTTTCTCTACAGCTCGTCTAACTTACCCATTCATTCCGCACTCAGGATTTCGACTTTGGCGGCACTCTGATCAAGTTCGGCCTGTAATGACGACACTTTCGCCTGAAGATGCTCGCATTCGGCAGCAACCCCCTTTCCTAACTCGAGTTCTTCATCCTTGGTACGAAGCAGCTCCTCGAGCTCACTACACCTGCGAATGGACTGCATCAGTTCCTGGTCCCGCCCTTCCAACTCCTCTCTGACAGATCGGGTGCCGGCACCCGCCCTGGCTGCTCATGCATCTCACGACATCTACTGCGATACCGCCAATACTTTTCAAGCATCGTCAGAAAAATCTTGGCTTGAGTTTTGGCCCTGTGAGCACTCTCGATCTCCAGCATATAAGACTGAAAATAAAGAGGAGGAGGTAGTCGGTGAGAGCCAAGATAAAAAAAATAATAACAAACAAAGAGAAACATACAAGGAGCTCACATTTAGGCCCATCGCGGCCGAGCATAAGAGATCAAACTGCGGTAAAAATTCCATTGTATCTTGCAAAAGATTGAGTTCCGACGGAGTCTCAAGTATCCGAGAAGGACCCCCCACCGTTACCACGGTTCGGGTGAAGCCCTCCTCGAACAACCTAACGTCGTCAGGATCAAGGTCGGATTCAGACTCATAATCGTCGACCATGACGCCTTTCCCCCTCTCTTCAGTCCGAGAAGAAGTGCGGGTTGGCCGGGATGTCAAAGGGCCGCTCGAGATAGTAGTGGCGGCCTCGGGACTCCGTCTCCTCACCACTTCGGCTTGCTGATCTCTCGTAACCGGCACAGCCTCTATGACCGGGTCGACATCACCGCCGATATCAGGCATCGTCAAGACAAGGTCGACCCCTAACGACGTTTCGGTTAGAGGTGCCACCTCCACGGCCACCCGTCGTCTCTTCGACGGGCCCTCTCCACTACCAGCATGGGATAATTCGCCCGTGGAGTCGACGGTAGGGACCGAATTCTCAGGTTAAGAAGTAGCCGCCACTCTTGCAGCTCCGGCCGCAGGTGCAGATTGGTTAGCGACTCTCGATGCAGGACGAATATCATCCCTCGACGCAGGACGGACAGGGGCGCCAACTGACAGAATGCGAGAGGAGGAGCCCTCGTCCTTCGCGTTCTCCCTGCCAACAAATAAAAATGATTATATAACGACAAGATCGAACCTTACGGAAAAAAGAGCAGGCCAACTCACAAGTGAGAGGTTTACGCCCATATTTCTCGTGGAAGGACGTCCACTCGTGAATGCCCCTTATATGGGGAAGACTCGCGCCCACCCACTCGCGAATATCGTCAACTGGCGGGGGAGGCAATCTCTCAAAGTAAAAACAAGTCAGCAAAATCGCCCACAGAAAAACGATCGGCGATCGCCTTGAGAAAAATCGCAAAACAAACAGAACTTACGAGCGAAGTTCCATGTCTCGGGGAACCCTACCGGGTCCGCCACAAGGTGCTCTGTCCGCACGTAAAAATAGCTTTCCTAGAAGCGACAGTTAGCCTAATCATCCATCTTCACCACTAAAATCTTGGTTCCCCGATGGCGCATATGAATCATCGTGCCCCGAAGAAATTGAGGGGCAAAAATATTAAGCATGTGCCCGAAAGTAATCCCTCGACCGGCGAGCTCTGCATACTTGATGAGCATGAGGAATATCTTGTACGCGTACGGTGAGAGATGAGCCGGGAACATCTCGTAGAAACGGCAGAAGTCTATCACTAGAGAAGGGCGAGAAAGCGTATACCCGACAACAAAAGGATACGCATAAAATGCACAGTACCCCGGGCGGTTCAAGTACACGATGTCAACCCCCGTAGCCGGTATCATGTTGATATAGTGTGGGATTCCCCATTTAGCTTTGAGCACCGTAATTGCCGCTTCGTCTATGGTAGAGGGGACAGGTTCCGGTTCATCTTCGACAGGACTGTTAAAGTCGGTCCATAACTTCTCCGGACGGGGCAGTATCTCATACACAGTCGGAAACCTCTCATCTTCCGCCACCTCCATCCCCTCTCCAAGAAGGGGTGTATCATTTTTCGGCGCCGGAGCTCCGACGAATCTGTCAATATGAGAAGAGGAATCAGCCATTTATCTAGCCTAGTTGAATGAACAAAAATGATGAAAGAATAAAAAGGGTGGACACGTCTCCTTTTCACAAAAGCACAGGTATGAAATGTTGAAGAAGGTGAAAGTTTGTAAAATACTTCAAGCAAGTCAAAAAGCGTAACAATCGAATGATGAGTTCCCCCATATATAAGAACACAAATACCCTAAGCGGGAAACCCAAGAGCTGCCAAAAGCTGAAAAGGCACGAGAAGCGATGCAGTTCCTGGGGAGCATGCGTCATAACGACACGTAACAGGCATTCATGGTAGCCCAAACCGACATGACGATCCACCTCCAAACGAACGTAACGGTTCGGTAATATTCCTAAAACATCACCGCCACCTCACTATAAGGACTTCATCCTCGCATAATGATCAGATTTCTCCTAAATTCTTGAATATATGGGGTCCGCCCATTGAGCTCGCCCAGGAGACGACCCCAACGGACGGAGGGACTAACTATTTGGGTCGAACTCTAATCATGATAGCTGGAGGCGATAAAAAAGTTCGACCCCATCATGGTCGTGCTCACGAGGCGTGATGGCGACGGGCCTTACGGTCCCTATTGAGGTCGGGCTATCAAAAGCTTACATTGCGGGATAAGCGTACGGTCTTGAATAAGTGGAATGACCCGACCGGTCGTTTTGAGCTCTAGCGTGTCATTCACCGGTTTGACTGAGTAGCTTCACTTCAGGTATTATGACTTGTACGCGTGGTCGGAATTGAATTCCGGGAAGCTCGGAGTTGATTTGGAGAGAGAATTATCATTTCGAAAGCTTTAAGTTGAAAGAATTGACAAAGATTGGATTTTTGAGTAAACGACCTCGGAATTGGGATTCGAAGGTTCCAGTAGGTTCGTATGATGATTTTCGGACTTAGGCGTATGTCCGGATCGGGTTTCGGAAGACCCGGGAGCGTTTCGGCACCTATTGTGGAAGTTACCATTTTGGAGGAATTTTATAAGTTTGGGTTGAAGTTCATTTCAGTGTTATCAATGTCTGTTTGGGATTCCGAGTGTGGGAATAGCTCTGTATGGTGATTCTGGTGTTGGGAGCACAATCGGAAGTGAATTCGGAGGTCCGTGGGTCATTTTGGAGTCATTTGGCTAAAGATAGAAATTTAAAAGGTTTTTGAGAAGTTTGATCGGGAGTGGATTTTTTGACATCGGGGTCGGGTTCCGCTTCCGGAAGTTGGAGTAGGTCCGTAATGCCGAATATGACTTGTGTGCAAAATTTGAGGTCAATCGGACGTGATTTGATAGATTTTGGCATCGAATGTAGATGTTTGGAATTCTAAAGTTCATTAAGCTTGGATTGGAGGTCATTTCATGAATTTGGCGTTGTTTGATGTGATTTGAAGCCTCGAGCAAGTCTGTAATGTATTTTGGGACTAGTTGGTGTGAACTGACGGGGTCCCGGGGGCCCCGGGTGGTTAACGGATCAATTTTAGAATTTGAAGAAGAAGTGATCAGCTGCCTTCTGTTGTAACCGCACCTGCGAGGCTTGGGCCGTAGGTGCGGAGCCGCAGAAGCGGCCAAAGGGTCGCAGAAGCGCGTTTGGGCAGATCTGGGAGGAACCGCAGATGCGAGGGTATTTTCGCATCTACGAGCTCGCTGTGCGTGGTAAGCTCCGCAGATGCGGAATGCGTGAGGGGCAGTTGGGTCGTAGGAGCGGAAGGCACGCGCAGGTGCATAGGCGCAGATGCGCTTGAGCGATCGCAGAAGCGGATTTCGCCCAGCTTGAAGAGGACCGCACCTCCGATGCATTTGCGCAGGTGCGGAGCCGCAGGTACGGCTGGTGCACCGCAGGTGCGAAAGGGCTGGAGGCAGTGAGTTGTTTTAAAGTCGGGATTGGGCCATTTTCTTTCATTTTTCTCTTGGCTTGGACGATCCTTGAAGGTTTCAAGAGGGGGTTTTCATCATCAATGGCAAGGTAAGTAGTTCCCACTCCTTATAGGTCAAATACACGGAATTATTACGGATTAAAGTATGGAAATTGGTAGAAACTTGGGGTTTGAGGGAAAACCTAGAAAATTCGTATTCTTGGATTTTAACCACGATTTTGGACATGGAATTGAGAGTAAATTATATATTTGAGTTCGTGAGGTTATGGGTATACTTTATCTTCGAAAAATTTCGAAATCGGAGCGAGGTGAGTCTCCTTTCACACCTTGTAAGAGGGAATTGTCCCCATAGGTGAATTAATTGAATATGTGCTATTAATTGTGGGGGCTACGTACGCACGAGGTGACGAGAGTCCGTGCGTAGCTACTATTATGCTTAAGTCCGGGTAGTCTAGGACCCAATAGCATGTTTTACTTGCAGTAATTGAAATATTGTTGTCAATTTAAAAATGCTTAAAACATATTGACTGTGTATAATGATTTTCAAAAAGATCGGACACCGTTTCTTGATTTTTTTAAAAGAGAAATAGTTTTTCCTTGAATAATTGCTCCCTGATGAGCTCTTGATTGACTGTTTGTTGTGATTATTTATATTTCAACGCGTCGCATGTATGATTCGCGAGCGAGGTAATAGATGCATCTATGGTTCGCGCCATTCGACCCTCTGGCAGTGCACAGTTTAAATATTGTTGGTCTGTACGTCCTCAACATGATTTGCGCATGCTTGTATTGCTTGCCTTGAACTTTATTGAAGTGATATTGTTTCTTCCTGGTTTGAGAATAAATGTATAAATGATGAAAAGGGATTTGGGAATTTCCAATAAAAGAAAGAATTGCTTACTTGCTTCACTTTATTGAATTACAATCATGCTTATATAAATCCTCAATTTATTACAGTATCAATTATCATTATTGGACACTAGTAAGTGTCGAATTCGACCCCTCGTCTCTACTTCTTCGAGATTAGGCGGGATACTTACTGAGTACACGTTATTTTCGTACTCATGCTACACTTGCTGTGCATTTTGTTGCACAGGTACAGGTATTTCTAGCGGCCTACTAGGCATAGCAACATGGATGATACGGAAACTAGATGAGCTGTATTTCTTGAGGCGACCCGCAGCCAGTATAGTCTCTTTCAGCGTATTGTATTTACTTCTGTCCAATTTGTATTCCGGACAGTGATTGTACTTTATTCGATCCTCTTAGTAATTGCTCATGCACTTTTGACACCGGGTTCTAGATTTCTATGGGATTATTCAGTATTTGAAATTGCTAAAGATATTTTTATTTATTCAGTAGAACTTATTCTTTATTGTTTAAATATATCAAAGAAGTAAATTCAGAGTTATCTAAAACAAGAAGTTACTAATTAATTAGTGTTGACTTGCCTGACAATGGCGTCCGGCGCCATCACGACCCTTAGGGGATTTTGGGTCGTGACAGCATGGTATCAGAGCACTAGGTTCCCTTAGGTCTCACGAGTCATGAGCAAGCCTAGTAGAGTCTCGTGGATCGGTACGGAGACGTATGTACTTATCTTCGGGAGGCTACAGGGCTGTTAGGAGCACTTCCCTTGTTGATTTCCTCATCGTGCGATTTGATTCCTTCGAGGCTTATGCCTTTATTTCCTTCCCAATCGATCTTATGCGACGCGAAGCGCTTATTATAATCATGAATTGAGAAATTTGAAAGGTACTACAGAAGTGGTGCGGGATACTTCTCCTAGCATAGTTGATTTGACTGTTATCGTCGCCTTCTGGAAGGATATTCTGTCATTTTTGCTCAGTATCCGTACTTCTGAGAGCTCTGAGGCTAGGCACAAGTTGCCGTGATGCTTATGAACGGTTGTCGTGCGGTATTGATGTGATGGTACGATGCTTGCCTACGTGTCGGGGCAGTAAATGACTCGAAGGGAGGTTTACTCAGTGCATGATTTAGAGATTCGGTATTTTATTCCCGTCAGGGAAAAGGCAATCGGGCTAAGAATGTTCAAGTTTGGGTTGATGGAGTAACAAGGCTTGGTATTTGCGAGCGTGGTGGAATTTTCATCTGTGATGAGGTGTCGTTGTCCTTGTTGAATGTACTAAGTTCGTCGGTGTTAAGACCTCCTACAATTCGCCTTTGGGGAAGGATATTGTAAGATAGTATTGGAGAAGCGGCGGCCAGAGATCGCGGGGTGCGGTGGTTCTGGATTGAATGTGTATTTCTAATGCTGACGTCTCGAGCAAGATAATCTTCGGAAAGGTTTAAAAGTTAGTAGCGGTCTATTGGTTCAAGTGCTACCGGGATAGA
Source organism: Nicotiana attenuata (assembly GCF_001879085.1). Taxonomy (NCBI): domain Eukaryota; kingdom Viridiplantae; phylum Streptophyta; class Magnoliopsida; order Solanales; family Solanaceae; genus Nicotiana; species Nicotiana attenuata. The sequence continues at coordinate 86,413 of NW_017673748.1, forward strand.
TTTTGATCTAAGGCATCAACTGAGCAGCAAAGGATGATGAAAGACATGTGGAAAGTGTCATGCGGTGGTTAAATTTCTAGAAGGCCAAGTGTAAGAAGCGGAAGTCGAATAGTTGTTAAAGAAGAGGGTTTGGCCAAAGTGGGAGAGTGGCAGAGCAGCACGTGGATTCAGTGGCAGGATAACCACACCCTCGAGGAAAGTTTGGAGTGATTTGGGAATGTTAGTGGACGATGAATTAGTCTACGGTAGCATACCGCCGGGAGAATTGATATGACGGAAAGGAGCTGCTTGATATGAAGAAGGATACAACATAACTTTGAATTGGAAGATATTGTCGCAGATTTAGTTGATGTCCCTAAGAGGTGAACGGACTAGTACTATTGGTGGATGAGCACGGGCTCATGATGGGTTATGAATGATGTAGTGGTAGTTCCTCGTGCAGCGGCGTTGAAAGATGTCGGTGTGTAATCTCCACAGGTGGGTTATCTCCTGTGAGCAGATCAGCAGTCGCGTGGTTGGCAAAGCTTCAACGAAGAATCCTACTGGCTATCTGGTAAGGAGGTCGGACATGTGGATGTGGTTAATGATTCAGAGTATTCATAAATGGTTTACAGAAAGATTTCGAGGAGCTTGGCGGGTTGGTTGTGCTAGATCATGTCAACAATGGAGAAAGAATCTTGTTGGATTCTAGAGTTGCGTAATGGTGGCTTCAAGCTAAGTGGGAGAGTCTCACCGTATACGATTGGGTTGTATGATTATCGTCTTGTGAGGTTTCAGGTTATCAGCGTATTGGTAAGTTGTTTCAGCTAAGGAAAGAGAACATCAGTAGTAATTTGAGCAAAGAAATTAAAAGAATGTGTTCTATAATTGGCATCATCGATTCTTGTTCAGGCTTGGGGAAGACTCAAGAATTGTGCTTCGCGTAGAAGTGAGTTGCAAGGAAGGTGATTCGGCCGGGTGCCTCTTTGAGAGGTTGGTCATGGGCTAGCGGAGCCTTGCAATTGATTATATTTGGGGCCATGTCAGAGTGGGTGACTCTCAATATCGGTCCTAGTGAATTCAAAGGTTAAAAATGCGGTGCCTAAGGATTCAAGCCGCGGTATGTTTAAGAATCGAGCTTGTGAAGCAGCTTATGATAAGAGGCTCAGAATGTTCTAAGATGTTTTGGCTTGCAATGTAGCATTGGGAGGAAAGGGAGAAAAGGACTTCGGATTCGTAAAGGAATTATCAGAATGGATGTGCCAGTCGAGATGCGAGTATGCGCACAAGGAAGGTATAAAGTGGTTCGTGGGATTTGAGACAGCATGGTCTCGTGTTACAAGTCCACTTGGGTTGAGTGCATTATGTGTTGAATGAAGTTATTATTATGCTAAGGCAATTAAGGACAAATTGGAAGAGGTTAGATTGGTTAGCCATGGTTGGCATACTGGTGGCAATGATCAGTTCCTGCAGTGTGATTAAAGTATGCAAGAGATTTGTGACGCTATGGTGAGGCTTGTCGGCCGCCATAATTGATTTTATTCGGAAGTATTCTAGTATTATGGCCTGTTATGTGTAGGCAGATCCCGGAAGGGCTATGATGGCTTAGACCACTACTTGAAGATTTGAATGCTCTACGGTTATGAGAAATCACTCGTGTGTTGCTATAGTTCTCTTGGAATGAGTTAAGTAGAAAGTTTTCCATGTGAGAAAGTGTTTACCATGTTAGTGGTTCAGGAGTTGTGATGGGATTCTTGTACTATCACATGTTGGCATGTTAAGTGCAGTGAGTGGTATGGAAGTTGAAGGTGAGGAACAAGGTTGCGGCTTGGTGTTGGAAAGGATGTCACGAGCTCGGATGAGCATGAAAGGGATTTGAATGTTTAGAGTAAGCTGGCATTGTCTTCAGCGCCACCTGAGATCGGTGTTTCGTGAAAGAGGCCTTGCGTCCTGGCTATGGATTTTGATCACTTTTCAGCGTCGGTGCAGCCGGTGGTATGGATGTGAGACTTGTTATCTGTTATAGAAGGTCTGGGGAGCGTGTCCCACGGGAAGATTGTATAAGTGTGGCATGTAGTCACTTGATTGATTGAAGAATGAAACCAAGTATGAAGATTGTGGTGATACCGATAATTTGAGAATTTATGCCTGGAGGGCACTCAGTTTATTGGGTTGTGGACTGTGGAGGATTACTTCAGTTGTGATGGTTGTTCTTGTGTGTTATGGGGAAAAAGGGGTTATTATGGACTCAGAAAAGATTATTGGCCTAGTTCGGTACGATCATAATTGGCTTGAGGTCTGTGGATGAATTTAAATATGAATATGGGCTCTATATCAGGCCGAATGTGTTCGTTTCAGCATAGCTCTCCTTATGGAGGAGTATTCGGACGTTGGATGTTATTTTGTCGTCGGCTATTTCATATAATGCTATATTGTGCCGTGTGAGTTGCGAAACGGCTTAGTAATTTCTTATGTGTTGAGGTTCCGCGTAGCGATGGTGTTATGTGAGCAGGATGGCTCTTTAGTTTCAGAACATATATCACACCTCAGTTGTGCTTGAGTTTGTTAGCTTATAGCGCTACATGTCCCCTCAGGGATGGTATTATGCACTTAGCGTGCTTGTGACCGATATTCGGTATTGTGTTGTAATAAGAAATTTAGCTCGATGTGTCTCCCTATGTGAATTTTATGTGTGGATCGGGTGGAACGCCGCCATGGGTATGTTGTTTGGATCGGGTTGCACTCCGCAATAGTGTGATGATAATTACAAGTCCCTTATATTCTATTCTGTGTGTTTTGTTTCCATTTTCTGAGGAAAGTTCATGTTAGCTGCTTGAGTGGAGTAGTCCCTTCCAGAGTTCGTCTTTCTTATGTATCACGTTCGAGTTGGTAGCCTATTGGCACATTGTGGCATCATATGAAACTTTTGGTCATGTCTGGGGTGGCTTGTTGCCTGAGCAGTTTATACTGGGTGAGAAAAGGTTATTGGATCTAGGATCAGTGCAATCGGATTGTATGAAGTATATTAAAGAGCAAAGATCATTATTTGGTTCAGAATGAGGTAATGTTCTTGTCAAGAATGTAGCCTCAATGAATTGTTGACTTGGCAGTTAGTATGGATTTCTACACGTCTCTTCTGTCGTGGAGGTTTTGCAAGAGTTGGAACAAGACATATATATATCATGAGGTGGGTTGTGAGCATCAGATTCGGGGAATGTTGGTTATTATGATCAGAAAATGTTATTATGGTCCTGTGAATGATGTGGTGCATGGTGAGAATTCAGCAAAGGTATGCAGTCATGTTCTGGTACCTCGTGTAGTGATTACTACGCTGTTCATATGTTGGAAGCAGGCCTGGCGGAGAATTCCGGATGTTGGAATTGGGTTCTAAGCTTATTTGTTTGAATAAAAGAGAATATCTTCAGATTTGATCGAGTTAATGTGCTCAACTGAGCTGTGGTAGCACGGGTAGGTTCTCCAGGTGTTAAATAGTGATTTCGGACAACTCCGGTGCAGTTCCCAGCACGTTCGAGGACGAACATATGTTTAAGTCGGAGAGAATGTAACGACCCGACCGGTCGTTTTGAGCTCTAGCACGTCGTTCATCGGTTTGAAGCCCTGAGTAGCTTCACTTCAGGTATTATGACTTGTACGCGTGGTCGGAATTGAATTCCAAGAAGTTCGCAGTTGATTTAGAGAGAGAATTCTCATTTCGGAAGCTTTAAGTTGAAAGAATTGACTAATATTGGATTTTTGAGTAAACGACCTCGGAATCAGGATTCGAAGGTTCCAGCAAGTTCGTATGATGATTTCGGACTTGGGCGTATGTCCGGATCGGGTTTCGGAAGACCCGGGAGCATTTCGGCACCTGTTATGGAAGTTACCATTTTGGAGGAATTTCATAAGTTTGGGTTGAAGTGCATTTCAGTATTATCAATGTCCGTTTGGGATTCCGAGTCTGGGAATAGCTCTGTATGGTGATTCTGGTGTTGGGAGCGCGATCGGAAGTGAATTTGGAGGTTCGTGGGTCATTTTGGAGTCATTTCGCTAAAGATAGAAATTTGAAGATTTTTGAGAAGTTTGACCGGGAGTGGACTTTTTCACATCGGGGTCGGGTTCTAATTTCGGAAGTTGGAGTAGGTCCGTAATGTCGAATATGACTTGTGTGCAAAATTTGAGGTCAATCGGACGTGATTTGATAGGCTTTGGCATTGAATGTAGAAGTTTGGAATTCTAAAGTTCATTAAGCTTGGATTGGAGGTCGATTCATAATTTTTGAGTTGTTTGATGTGATTTGAGGCCTCGAGCAAGTCCGTAATGTGTTTTGGGACTGGTTGTTGTGAACGGACAGGGTCCCGGGGGCCCCGGGTGGATTACGGGTGGTTAACGGATCAATTTTGGAATTTGAAGAAGAAGTGATCAGCTGCCTTCTGGTGTAACCGCACCTGCGAGGTTTGGGCCGCAGGTGCGGAGCCGCAGAAGCGGCCAAAGGGTCGCAGAAGCGCGTTTGGGCAAATCTGGGAGGAACCGCAGATGCGAGGGTATTTCCGCATCTGCGAGCCCGCATGTGCGTGGTAAGCTCCGCAGATGCAGAACGCGTGAGGGGCAGCTGGGTCGCAGGAGCGGAAGGCACGCGCAGGTGCGTAGGCGCAGGTGCGTAGGCGCTGATGCGCTTGAGCGATCGCAGAAGCGGATTTCGCCCAGCTTGAAGAGGACCGCACCTGCGATGCATTTCCGCAAGTGCGGAGCCGCAGGTACGGCTGGTGCACCGCAGGTGCGGAAAGGCTGGAGGCAGTGAGTTGTTTTAAAGTCGGGATTGGGCCATTTTCTTTCATTTTTCTCTTGGCTTGGACGATCCTTGGAGGGTTTCAAGAGGGGATTTTTATCATCAATGGCAAGGTAAGTAGTTCCCATTCCTTATAAGTCAAATACACGGTATTATTACGTATTAAAGTATAGAAATTGGTAGAAACTTGGGGTTTCAGGGAAAACCTAGAAAATTCGTATTCTTGGATTTTAACTACGATTTTGGACATGGAATTGAGAGTAAATTATATATTTGAGTTCGTGAGGTTATGGGTAAACTTTATCTTCGAAAAATTTCGTAATCCGGGCACGTGGGCCCGAGGGCATTTTTGTCAACTTCTCAATTGGGGTTAGGAATTGTTATAAATTGGATTATTATGAGTAATTGAGCATATATTAATGGATTTACATAATTATTGGCTAGTTTTGGAGTATTGTGCATCAATTTGAGTCTTCGGAAGGGTGTGGAATGCCGATTATGAAACTTCGGAGCGAGGTGAGTCTTCTTTCTAACCTTGTAAGAGGGAATTGTCCCCATAGGTGAATTAATTGAATATGTGCTATTAGTTGTGGGGGCTACGTACGCACGAGGTGACGAGAGTCCGTGCGTAGCTACTATTACACTTAAGTCCGGGTAGTCTAGGACCCAATAGCATGTTTTACTTGCAGTAATTGAAATATTGTTGTCAATTTAAAAATGCTTAAAACATATTGCCTGTGTAAAATGATTTTTGAAAAGACCGGACACCGTTTCTTGATTTTTTAAAAGAGAAATTGTTTTTCCTTGAATAATTGCTCCCTGATGAGCTCTTGATTGACTTTTTGTTGTGTTTATTTATATTTGACCACGTCGCATGTATGATTCGCGAGCGGGGTAATAGATGCATCTATGGTTCGCGCCATTCGACCCTCTGGCAGTGCACAGTTTAAATATTGTTGGATCGGGCCGTACGTCCTTGGCATGATTTGCGCATGCTTGTATTGCTTGCCTTGAACTTTATTGAAGTGATATTGTTTCTTCCCGGTTTGAGAATAAATGTATAAGTGATGAAAAGGGATTTGGGAATTTCCTATAAAAGAAAGAATTGCTTACTTGCTTCACTTTATTGAATTACAATATGCTTATATAAATCCTCAATTTATTACATCATCGATTTATCATTATTGGACCACTAGTAAGTGTCGAAGTCGACCCCTCGTCTCTACTTCTTCGAGATTAGGCGGGATACTTACTGAGTACACGTTGTTTTCGTACTCATGCTACACTTGCTGTGCATTTTGTTGCACAGGTACAGGTATTTATAGCGGCCTACTGGGCGTAGCAACATGTATGATACGGAGACAAGGTGAGCTGCATTTCTCGAGGCGACACGCAACCAGTATAGTCTATTTCAGCGTATTGTATTTACTTCTGTCCAATTTGTATTCCGGACAGTGATTGTACTTTATTCGATCCTCTTAGTAATTGCTCATGCACTTGTGACACCGGATTCTGGGATGTCTATGGGATTATTCAGTATTTGAAATTGTTAAAGATATTTTTATTTATCCAGTGGAACTTATTCTTTATTGTTTAAATATATAAAAGAAGTAATTTCAGAGTTATCTAAAACAAGAAGTTACTAATTAATTAGTGTTGGCTTGCCTGACAATGGCGTCCTGCGCCATCACGACCCTTAGTGGATTTTGGGTCGTGACAATAAGTAACAAAGGACTGTCGCGGGAAAAGAGGACTGGTCAAAGACCGTTGGATAAAAGGGAACAATGTTGGTATATAAAGGGGGACTGGCTATGACCAACAAAAGCAACACTATGAAGCCAAGGGGAGAAGATTCCTCAGTTATCTTCGGCTTCCTTTTCATCTTTTATACTCCTTCCACTGTAATCCAAGTCTGTCACAGATGTAAGCTTACCGTTCTCACTTAATGTATGATAGCTATCTCAAGAAATATTAAATTAGTTTATTCTGTTCCCAATTTTTATACGCAATATGTTGCGATCTAGAGTTAATTACCTTTGGGTGAGATTTATCCTTTATTCTATTCATTAATTAGTTTAACGAGAAGTTTAATACTTTTTGCTCAAACACGTACCCTACTACAATGAAGGATGTACAGGAGATGAATATTAAAGTACTCTTTCAAATAGCACTTTGGCTATGTGCAAATTGATAGTTCTTGTATCACAATGAGCTGTATAGTAAAAACTTTTGGCAATAGTAAGAAAAGTGTCTTTAATATTGGCATCCAGATCGTCATCTGAACAATCGGATTGGGATAGCACGAGCTCCGCTAGTTGTTGCATGTCTGATTCTATCTCACTAAACGTCAACATCCCCAGCTGCTTTTCTATTCTTTGGCTGTCTGCATTTTGTCCCTGGATTTATAATTACACGACAGACAAGGACATCTGGTTGTTAATATCAGGCAATGCATATCTCTTTGGACTTTGTCAAGAGAAGAAAAAGGGGCTATACTACAAGAATGTATATATCTAGAAAGAGATTGCTACAAGAATGTAGTGATTGTGATCATTCGAATAAAAATGACAACTAAGTCTAGACACACACATAACTCTAGTCGTCAAAAGAGATTTGAGATTCTAAGTTAGTGAGTGCTTTCTAATAAAGACTTTGAAAGAAGAAAATGAATACGAACAATTGTGCTGATCTTAATAGATCGACTTTCATACTAGTTTTTGCTCCACCACAAAAGTTCAACTTCACGAAATTAAAGTACAACCTAATACTCCCTCCGTTACATCTTCTATAATTATTATTAACTGAGACTGAGCATGAAATTTAAGAAAGAAATAAAAGCGTTTAACAATATCAAAAGTACATTTAGAACTTGTAATTTAAACTAGCAAAGAACAAATAGTACTACCTCTGTTTCAATTTAAATGACACACTTTCCTTATTAGTCCGTTCCAAAAAGAATTAGACATTTATATATTTAGAAACAATTTAATTTGAACTTTTTATTTTACCCACTTTATCCTTAATGAAGAAGCTTTTATAGTCACACAAATAAAATTATGGCCCCACAAAGCTTTTATCCCTTAAGCTTTTAGAATCACATGTTTCAAAAATCTTCTTCTCTATTTTAAACTGTGTCAAACCAAACTATTTTATCTAAATTAAAACGGAAAGAGTAACGATGATATATTTTATAAGTTCCCTGTTAGATGAGTCTAACCTTGTAGAGGTGAAAGAGACGAAGTCGGTGACAAACTCTATTGGTGATTTCCATTAGCCTTTGATATTTTGGATGGGACAACAATAGCTCCGCCGACACCCAACGGCCAGTGCATGAATTTAACGTACAAATTATTAGTCCAGCAGCTCCTTCTCCCTCGACAACTCCACATCCCCATCCTATTGTCAGCAGCCACTTTTCCCACTATAGACATAACCATACAAATGTGTTTACAGTTGTAGTATCTAATTATTCATGAGAAAAGTAAGAAAAATTCAACTACTTTGAATTTGATGAAAATTTAGTATACTTACAGCATGACGCAGGTGCTGATGGATGTCTCTGCGGTGTGTCAGCAAAGCGTCCAGTGAGAGTTGGTTTAGGGTTCCGAGTATAATCGCGACGAGCTTTTGTTCTGCACTATACCTGCCATTGCCATCACTGAATAATCATTAGTACAATATTATGCGTACACAGTTAAAGTGTTAATTAAACTAACCTCTTTAGCTGCAATGACTTTCTCTATATCGTAACAAAAAATAAATTAGCCAAAGGTTTGCTACATGCCCTTACATATTCCGGGGCTAAGTCAGAGTAATAAGTAGTAGTAGTAATACTTATTGCTACAAACAAATTCGTAATGTAGTTATAATGGTTAAACATTTGTCACGCCAAAAAAAAATTTATAGCAACTGATTTTATTCTTTTATCGATCTTTTGGGGTTTTTTACACAAATAGCATTGCCGGATTCTTCATTCTTTTAGCTTGTATAAATAATTTATACACTTGATTTAAAATGGTTATTGCTAGGCATACTATTATACACTTCATTCTTCATCTTTTTTTATTGTACCCGACATATATGTAGCTTGCATATAAGCCTCGTGAGTACAAAATCAAGCATCAGCAAAAAAATTAACCTTGTTTAGGACCTTAAGAGTGTATTGACCAGAGGTGGATCCAAAATTTAAAATTTATGAGTTCAACCGTTAAGACTTTAAGCATTGAACCAATTGTATTTTAAACTTATAGGTTCAAACAGTACCGGTTTTTGCAATTTTAATCAATTTGTATACATAAATTTATGCTATGCATTGAAAATTACGGGTTTAGATGAACCCGGCACTTCTACTCTACCTCCATCCCCGATATTGATGCCATATGGACACAACACTTTACTGTAGGAGTAGTTAGTATATATATATATATATATATTATATATATATATATATTATAATATATATATATATAGTAATTTATATACTATAATATATATTATATATATATATATATTATCTAGAAGAAAGTAGGCACTAGAAATAGTCATTACCTAGAATTCATGTAGTGTCGAGTGGTGGAATGTGTGAATTCGTGAATAAAGGCAGTCTTGTGTTCAGCAGATATTTGTTTCTTGCTAAAGTAACATCTAACACAGTCCATAAGAACAGCAGTTTTGACCCAAACCATTCGCTCTCTTGACCTTTCTGGTTCAAATATACTAGATGTGGCTAAATAGTACGTCAACATCAAGCTTCTTTCGCTCACTCCAAATTCTCCTAGCCCACATTCTTTATACCACCTGCATGCATGAAGTTTTAAAACGTTTAGATAAAGTAAAAGACATGGGAGGAAATTGTCTAGAGTTATCCAAACTTTCTTGAAACCAATACAAACTTAGTTAATGATATATAGAACATAACAGAAGAAAAGATCTCTCTCTATATATATACACACACTAGCTAGTCGGGATAAATTTAGTATTATTAATATGCCGTATGAATATATTGCTTCTCTAGAGTATTTTGACCTTATCAAATATTTATATACTAGTAAAAATATAAAAAAAACTTTATACTATTATTATTATTATTACTATTATTACTATTGTTATTGTTATTAGTAGTATTATTTATATATATCTGACTTATTTTTTACTTTTATTTATATTTTGTATTAATAATATGAGTTAGCTTAAATGAACAACTGTGATAAGTGAGAACTCATATAGTTGATTTTAACTTGTTTGGGATGATGTACTGTTGTTGTTGCTTATCTTACTATCAAACGTGAATTAGGTAATGGAAGTAACTTACTTGCGAATTCGTCTCCACTCGAGCTGATGCAAAGCTTGGCAATTGCTATAGTCCGATTTTGCTAGCTCCAGATATAGGTTATTGTTAACAAATGGCATCCTGTATCAATAAGATACCAATTGTTGAAGAAAAAAAATTGGTAGCGGATTTCAGCTTTTTTATTTTAAATAAATCTTAAACGTCGAATTCCAGTGGTCAGTTTAACTGAGGCGTTTATCAATAGGCGAACGTTAAGGTGCGATCAAGATGACGGCTACTGAAGAGACTCTCCACCAATAAAATACATCAGTATCCAATGTATTATTAACATAAGTTGGTTATTATTAAAAGCAAGAGTGTTGATTTTTCCCAGTTGTCCTTATGTTTGCAGGAAACCACTATTTCTCAGGGTTTTTTGACTGCATTCTATTGTACGTAGCCGCTGGTTTTGTAGTATTTCTTGAACATATACATGAATGAGAAATCAATGATGAGTGTTCATTTGATAGAACATAACCAAACAAACATTAAGACACACATAAAAACTGTGTGCCGTCTTTTGCAAATTGTAACCTGAATACAGTACCAAATATGGTGGGGCTCCCATTACATTGGGTTTGGTAACTTCGCCACTCTCTCGAGGTTGACTCTTTATATTAATATATCCTCACTAGCTAGCTCCCTTAAGAAAACAACAGTTTCTTCATTATTTATCATATATGCGACTCCTCTTATTGTGACAGTTGTACAAGGACTGACAATATTTTTAGGAGATTTAAATTATATAGGTTGATAGTATAAACAAATATCTGTATTATCAATATAATACAGATATTTAAGTTATCAATCAGTGTTTATTAAATAAATTATATATGGTGATTGATAGTCTAAATAATGTTTACAGCATCCATCTAACTTTAATGATCATCGCTAAATTTTTGCACAGATTATTTTTGTGCAAGAAAAGGTTACTGTGTGAATAGGGAATATGAATCGTTAAAAATACCTATATAATGTTTTGCCAATCCACACATCGTCTTCACCACCATATTGTTCTAGAAAGAATCTTGTTTCTACTCGGGGCAGGCTAGCATACCATGGTACATCTAATGCATATCCCACCTGTATAAAAATAACCATGTTAAAATAGAAAATATTTAAGTTAGAACTATAATATATGAAGAAGATACTGAATGTGGGAAATAAAAAGAAAAGTACTTCTAATGATAAAATAGAAAAGAATAAAAGTCCAACTGCTATATATGTACCTCTCCAGGTAGGTCTTTTGTGATGATCCACTTGTCTAGCAGTTCATTTTTAGCTCGTTTTTCTCGTAGAAAATTAGAGGAGAATTTCTTGGCATTTTCAAGTATTTTCTCGCCTGGAAACATTAGCTGAGAAGCCCTGTAAAGATTATACATTCCTGTCACAGCCTGGTTCGATTGTCCCACGAAGCAGAAAAATTCACCCCTGTTCTCAAAATGTTTGAATACGTCTGAGAAAATAAGCAAGTACACTCATCAGTACAGATTGGTAATCGAGTTTAACTTCTATGTATCGATAAAATATAATTTTTTACACTATCATGATAAATTGACCCATAACAATATAAAGAGCAACTAGTTATGTAAACGAGACATGCATATCTTGTACTATTGGTAAATAATCTATTATAAAAAAGTTAAAATATACTACTTCAGCGTAAAAAATGGGTACGTACTTATCCTTGTATATAAGTTAAATGTAGGGTAATTAGGTGTATGGATTATGTTAACGAGACATGCATTTTAGTGAAGAAGAACGATTAACTAACCAGCAGAAACCACGTAGCCATGCAATCTTAAAAGTCTAAAAGCCATGGACGTGTCATCAATATCTTGAACTGGGGAATTTCTAGCCCAGCAGATTCCTTCATTTGTCCAATATCTAAAAACACAAAAAATATAGATATAATATTCCACAAGTCGATCACAATTTAAACAATAGTACTAGTACAAGTACTAGAAAAAGATAAACTATCACTGTCCTTAAAATAGACAATTGCACTACCTGTTGACGTAATCAATACATTCCTTTATTTCTGTCTTAAAATAACGAGAAATGCCAAGTCTTTCCAACCGGTCAACGATCCAAATATGCTCAAATAAGTCCACAGGATAGACATTTGGAACTGAATGATTGAAGAAAATTAATAAATATACAACTTAATTAAATTATACTAATAATATAAAAAATTATATTCTCAATATATAAGTTACCTCCGCCGTTGAATTTTTTAACAACATTTGCGAGATAAGTGAGGCAATTATTATCTTGAGTTTGCATAAGTGCAAAGGCAGTGGAAGATGGAGAAAACAGAAATGACCCATCAGCACATTGCAATTGAAGTAACTTTTGCCAGTCCAAATTTGGCATTCCTTCTAAACTGTGGAGTAACGTTGTGGGCACTTTGTGCATTATGTCCTTTGGTATCCTATTGCCACCCACACGTAATCATTACTCACATACATGGAAAGTAAAGTTGTTCTACTTTCTATTATAATCAAATACAAAGTGAAAATACACTAGAAGATTGGATATGCTTTAAAAAAATTTCATGATGTGAAGCATGAAAGATGATAATGCCTGGGCAATTCGAGTGCATGAGCTACTTTTTCCTGTAACTAGTTCTCCTTGTCTCATTTTATAAGATTATTTGACTCGACACTAAGCTTCCGTTTGGCCATAAGTTCTTTTTCACTTTTTTCCAAAAAAAAATGTGATCAATTTTTGAAGATGAATTTTTCAAATTCAAAAAGTGGTTTAGGACCAGCTTATCCATAGATTTTTATTTTGTTCTGAATTTTTTTTTTCAAAAACATATTTGTCAATAAAATTTGAATTTGAAGATTTTTTGGAAATGGATTTTCACCACTTTTTAAAAATTTTAGGAAAAAACTCCTTTCCCACTCACAAAACTATAATATACTTTTAAGTGAAATACTTGTAATTTCAAATATCATTTTTCAACTTAACTCCAAATACTTCTTCTTTTTTTTAATGTTAAATGCCTACTTAGATTAGATTTTTAAGTTCTGAAGTTTTTTACTCATAAAACTTTAACTTTTTTTCAAGTAAAAAATGCATGTGCGAATATAACTTCAACTTTCAAAAATTACCTTGTCAGCTTTAGTGTTCTTCTGGCATAGATCTCTTGCAAGACGGGAGAATCATAAGGAAAATCTAAGCCTAATTTTTTGCCAATCTCAATAAGTGAAGGAAATGCCACCTCAAATCCGATAGGCATGTGCTCTGCATTTTCATCTCCAATCCTGCTCAAATTCTCTCTTATAAACGACATTCCTATTCCAAAACCCCAGAAGACACAACTTTGTTAGGCCTCTGTCTGTTAGCGGCAAATTATCACATCGAAAATATACATTTTATTACTTAATCAATGAAATGGAATGTAAAGTCACCACTATTATTACCTAGTAGTTCTTTTATTTATTCATTTTTCTTGCATTATTCTCTAATGAATTTACACTATACTGTAAATTTTTATATTATTAATGCAATTTAACTGATTAAAATAGTTACGTACCGATTATAATTTTTTTTTTGCACAAATCGGTGTCTTATAACATGTAAGTAGTACGTTCTGACTTCGAACCGTCATCCCAAGAACAAGGTGGGGAGTTCTTGGAGGGAGGGGATAAAAATAAAAATAAAAATAAAAAAAGTAGTACGTAATCTATAAGAACTTTCATATAATCAATAAGTCAAATGGTGAGCATCCTTCACTTCCAATTAATAGATTGTAAGTTCGAGTCACCCCAAGAGCAAGGTGGGGAGCTCTTACAGGAAGGGAATAAAAAAAAGTAGTACGTAATCTATAAGACTATAAGATCTTTCGTATTACTAATTCTATTTTTATGGATAACTATACAACAACAACAATAATTCAGTAAAATCTTACAAGTGGAGTTGGGGAGGTTAATGTGTATACAAACCTTACCCTATTCGAGGGAGTAGAAAAGCTGTTTTCAATAGACACTCGCTCAAGATTTACCAAAAAAGACAATATTTAATGGACAACTATATATATATGTAATTATTTTGTATATGATCTAATAGTGTAAAACTTCTTTTACACGTCATACATGACATAAAATTCTTACCTGATTCACACTTGTGAGAATCAACATTCCATGATTTCAAGGCAATAACACAGGCCAAAGTGTTGATGACACGGTCATAAACCAAAAAAATAGAGCTGTCACCCCAAGAACCATCAGCCAACTGATTGTTTGCAATCCATTCAAGACTTGAAGGGAACTGAGGACTTTCACTTGTTCCGTTTACATCTTTTACTAGAGCAACCCAAGCTGTATCATAAGCTGATATACTTATTTCTCCATCGTCCATAGATCGCAGCATTAATCGGACAGCATCGATTTGTTCTTTAATCTTTTTGGCTGGGTCAACGTCGTATACCTTTTTACATAAATAAATTACCGTTTATAGTCAATCATAATAACACAAGAAACCTCAACTTATGTACACTAATAAAGAAGAAGCAAAAGACTTTTTTTTTTCTTTTTCTTTTTTTGGCCTAACAACCTCAAGTGTTTCTTCCTCCACGGTGTCGTCCCACTTGATAACCGGCAAACTACCCTTTTGCAATACCTCTTTGTATTCTGCATTTTTTTTAGACGATCAATATTATTCTGTGTGTGAAGGAAAAGAAAAGAAGTTTAATTTCCTGCAATTTTCTGAAAATTAACATGATGATAGTACCTTGTGTATGGGGTCTGGAAACTGCATTATATTGCAGATTGGAACTGATATGAACATGTTTTGCGGATGATCTGTTACCTGCAAAAAGATTTGATTTATCTTTTAGCTCGTTATGGATTTAACTTATATACACTGTAAACTGCTCTGGCACTTATAGCACGTCTTGGTGTAGTATGATTTAGAGCAAACAGAAAACTTATTTTGCCGAAAAGTAAAATTTACTAAAACAAAATATTATTAACACAAAGAAGTGTACCCTGAAAATAACAGAAAAATAGGTCAATATATACTCTAATGATATTAAAGTTATCTCATCACTAAGTGATCTCGAGTTAAGACTCTCTCCCTCTGAAAGGAACATTGTGGCAAGAAGGAGTATTAAGTCTGCAGGGAAAAGCCACAAAAAATAAAACAGAGAAAGATAGAAAGAGGCTGATTTGCTATAATATGAAGAAAATAAAAATCACAAGGTTTATGGCACCAAAAAAAAGGAAAATGAATTACAAAACATGAAAAGGACTAATCCCAGTGGAAAAGTGGTTGGAAAGTACTTTTGTGCATCACCGTACAAACATAAAAAGAATTTAATATTAAGAAGAATTTAGAGCTCACTTTTAGAGAACTTAGGAGTTTGATTTGCTGGAGAAGACGATACGTAGTGACGAGAAGTGAAGCATAATCTGAGATAAGAAGCTGAGATCGACATGAACTTCAATCTACTTTTCTCCCTTTTTCAGAAAATTAAACAAAAAACTGATGAGGCAAATTTAATAAAGAAATAGTAATAATCTTTTTCTTCTCTCTCTTGTTTGTCTATAATAGTTTTGGTAGAATTTGTTTTGTTATGAGAATGAAGAAGGGGAGAGGAATCCGTTTATATAAAGAGGAGGTAAAGAAAGCAGACAGAACTGACTTCTCAAGAGATGCCACAAATAGGTGCATGGGATCAAGTTCAACCCAATTTACGAAAATGAGGCTACTCTTTTTTCTTTTCCTGGCACGGTTAATTTCTCACGCATATCAATTTTTTTACAATTAAAATGTTTGTGGTGGGATGAACGGGATATCTTTCGTCCTTAGTCTTGGATAGAGAGCGTTTTCTTTCTTTTTAATGGGTTACGTAATAGTGGCATAATAGCTACTGGTTTTAAAGTCCGAAATAAATAGGCTTACTTTTTTTTCACTTGAATTATAATTACAAGAATCTAGATTTGAGTATCGTGTCGCAAGAAGAAAAAAAAACCAAAGAGGAAGCGTACCTGTCACGCCCCGAACCTGGGGAGCATGACCGGTGCTCAACCGAAGCAAGCCTACTTTACATCAACCTCTCATCATAACTCATGCATGATTTTGCGAGAATAACTGACTAAGTTGTGCCATAAGGGGTCATTCTCCAAACGGGACGGGGCCAAGCCTTTAGGTTGTTTAAGTAGGTTGGGTGACAGATCGGCCATAGGAGTACTCCGGGATATAAACCAGAAACAACAAAAGTGGAGCATACGACGCTGCCGCCCGTTTTCATTTCGTGGAAGTCCCTGGCAAAGGAAAGTTTTGTAGGTGATGGCACGTTCTGCTTCTTATGACTCGAGGGGCGTTGAAATCCTTTCTATTGGTTCTTGCGTGGCAGCTGGTATAGATGATGAAAGGCGGGCCACTTTTTCGGGACCTATTCTCTTAATACGCGACAAAGCGAAATAGGAAAGGGGCCGAGCTGATTGGATAATGAACCTTTTAGAAACGGATCAAATATAAATAAAAATTATATTATTCACTTAGAAAACGGATCTTGCTAACATGGGCGAGCACATCAGAATCTTTTCTTCACACAGGATTTAGCTCTTCCTCGAATAGTTAAAAACTTTTTGAAGAATGACATTGATCATCTTCCTAACCTCCGAATTAGAGCACAAACAAGGAATTTCACTTTTGATTATGGATAGTTATAACATAATAGTTGTACGGTGCTTAGTTTACTTTTGTCTAATTGTAAAGGAGTCCTCAACCAATTTTCTTTTGGTACAACTATCCTGTAGAAAGTTTTTTTGTCTACCATCATCTTGTATTGGAAGCTAAGATTTATGTCCTCTAGCACATACTCTTCTTATGTGATATATACAGGTTGTGGTCAGGCCTAACCCCATACCGATAAAGTGGATAACCAATGACTTTAATTTTTACATTTGTAAAACCTCAAATTGGGGGTTCCTCAAGTTTATCCGCCGGTTAATCCATTTTTCATCCGTATTAAATATGAGTTGGATCGAATAATTTATCAATTTTGCATTACCCGTTTTGACCCGTCCCATATCTGACCTGCCCGTTTGTCACCCCTAATTTTACGCAACACTAATTTTAGATAAATCGGATCAATGACAATGAGTTGCTAATACTACAGTATTATAGCAAAAAAAAAAAAAATTAACGTTATAGACTTAATTAGTCATAAATAAGTTGTATGAAACAAAACAAAACGAGTATTAGTTTTGTAGAAAAAAGGAATGATGTCTGGACAAATGGTGGTAGTTACGTGGACCCTTCTAGGTGAAAAAATTAGAAGAATTGAAAACTAGTAGACTCTATTATAAATATATTATATTATAGATATCCATTTAGTACTTCGTTATAAATAAGGTTCCTAAAGAAGCATATCTATGTTGAACTCCGCCGTAAATATGTTTATCTATTTAGTATATACTCTATTGGAAATAAGCCTCCTGCAGAAGTTCATCATTTCGATACTCCGTTATGAATAAATATTACCCCGATAAAAGATTATCTATAGCTGGTACAATAACAGCTTACACAACAGCTTGCAGTAGCAGCTTACCCAGCACCTTGCACTAGGTGCTCACAAGCACCTTACACAGCAGCTTGCAGTAGCAGCTTACACAGCACCTTGTAGTAGCAACTTACGCAACAACTTCATTTCTTCTATAAATAGAGGAGATTTTAGTTCATTTTATATATCAGTTTGAAGCTGAATGATATATCGATTTCTCTCTATACTTTTCTTTGATTAATTTACTTTATAGTCTTTATTTTATAACACCTTTTCGTAGTTAACGCTCTTTCTAGTGATTCAAGAGAGAAATTTGTTGAGACAAATCATACGGGTATTAAATATAGATTTTCTTTTCTTAACCCGAGATTGTAATGCATGAATTAGTAACGGAATAATTTATATGATAATGCAGAGATCAATACTTCAAAAATTATAATGCAAGGATTATTCGTGCTGAATATTTTGTTTGATATCAGTAGTAGATTACAAATTAGTATAGAACGTACTAGTTTAAAATATATATTAAAAGGTTTTCTACTAGTATTATGAGGCTCGTTTTGTTAGTCTTTTTAATTAACCATACATTAGTAATTAAAATTCTTATTTTATATTTAATTAACATGTAAAATCTATTGTCTATATACCCTATAGTCTTATCCGATTATATTTGGCTGTATACGTGTATGATAAGAGGTATAATAATATTCACACTTCTGTATGATATATAACTGCTTAACATTTGAATTGAATCTGGGAAAAGCTGCAACTCAATTCAACATCACCAACACTATGGAAACTGAAGGTCCTGATCCACATAATGTCACAATTTATTTAACAATTCCACAAACGCATATATAAAATGGTCTTTAATTATGTCTTCATCATACAAGTTAATGATTTTTCTGTTTTATGGCATTATTTAAGATTACTCTTTTTCTGAATTAACTTTTTTTAGTTAAATTCACTTATCTTTTCACTACAATATTATGCATCTATAGCTTACGAAATCTTTGCTACAAATTTAAAAATCATAGCTAATACCTGATAATAGCCACGAAAATTAAAATTCTATGGCTATTTGCAAAACTATAAAACTTCTTTGCCACGAAAATTAAGTTGATAAAGTTAATTCCTCATATTAGCTACAATTGCTAACAATTGTGGCAATAACTACCTAAATAGCTACAAATTTATTGCTACAAATAAAATTTGGTAGCTAATCATAAGTTTTTGCCACGAATCAATAGGTATTGTAGCAATAGTTACCTTTTAGCCACAATAAATTATTTAAAATAAAATATTGTAGCTCAATAAATATTTTTGCTTCAAGTTTTAAAAAGTTATGGCAATAGTTAAATGATATAGTCACAGATTTATTGGTATAATTGAATTATGTAGCTAATCCTTAGTTTTTTGCCACGAGTTGAAAATTACTATAGCTATAGTAACTTTTTAGCCACATAAAATATTTGAAAGAAAATATTGTAGCTAAATGAATATTTTTGCTTTAAGTTATTAAAAGTTGTGGCAATATAGGTTAAATTAGCCACATGTTTCTTGCTTTAATAGAATTTCGTAGCTAATCATTAATTTTTGCCACGAGTTGAAACTTAATATAGCAACAGTAACCTTTTAGTCACAATAAACCATTTAAATCAAATATTGCTAAATAAATAACTTTGCTTCAAGTTCTAAAAAGTCATGGCAGTAGGATCATCACGATAAAATAATATAACCACAGATTTATTGCTACGATAAACTTTGTAACTAATCATTAGTTTTTGCCACAAGGTAAATTTTCCATCACAGTAGCAATCTTCTAGCCACATTAAAAATTTGAAACAAAATTTTGTAGTCAAATAAATATTTATCTTCTTATTTTAAGAAACTAAAAATAGTTAGATAATAGTTACAACTATTTGTCATGACAAACATAATAGACACAATTTAAAGTGACGATAAATTTACAAGTTAACTATAACTTTAGTCGTATATTTAGGATTGTCACTGCAATAATAGTATTTTAACCACAATAAGTAAGGTACAAAAATTCATAGGTGAATATTTTTGTTTCAATAGAGTTGCTCAAATAATATCAAGTTACGAAAAATTCAATTTTAACTATAAAACTTAGATTTTTTTTCAAAATAACAGAAAATACAATAATAATAATAATATATAAATTGAAATATTAATAAACGTTAAATTTGCAAAAGTTAATTTTAATAGATAATTTGTATGCCTAATTGTAGCCTCAAAACCTATCAATTTACTTTTTATTTGTCAAACTCATATATATATATATATATATATATATATATATATATATATATATATATATATATATATATATATATATATATATATATATATATATATGTATGTATATATATATATATGTATGTATGTANATTTTTTTCGTCCTGCACGATATTGTTAGTTTTGTTATTTACTCCTATTTCAATTATATTAACTTCTTAATTTTAGTGCTTAATTAGATTATGATAGTTATTAAGTTATTAAAATAGTATTAAACTATTATATATATAACTTTTCTATTTATCTAACTTGAGTATAATTAGTGATCAATGTACATAGATACAAACATATTGTCTAAATTTGATATTTCTTATTAAATTATAATGAAAACTAATTACATGTTTATTTAAATTGTATAGAAAATTACAAGTATAATTTGTTTATTATGAATTATGATATACTAATTAGTTTTGTTATACACTCCTATACCAACCATATTCGATATTATTAAGTTTCACTTAAAAAAATTAATATTTAATATGGTTGGTATAGGAGTGTATAACAAAACTAATTAGTATATCATAATTCATAATAAACAAATTATACTTGTAATTTTCTATACAATTTAAATAAACATGTAATTAGTTTTCATTATAATTTAATAAGAAATATCAAATTTAGACAATATGTTTGTATCTATGTACATTGATCACTAATTATACTCAAGTTAGATAAATAGAAAAGTTATATATATAATAGTTTAATACTATTTTAATAACTTAATAACTATCATAATCTAATTAAGCACTAAAATTAAGAAGTTAATATAACTGAAATAGGAGTAAATAACAAAACTAACAATATCGTGCAGGACGAAAAAAATTGTAATTATTGAATATCTTTATTTCATGCAAGTTGAGTTTTCTATTTTACTTAATATAAATTATGTATTTAATCTTTTACATTTTTCCTACATAATTTTCTTACTTACTTGTACTTGTTAGTACTTATATTTCTCTCATTTTATGATATTTATATTAAGAAATAATATGAAGCAAATAATATATTAACAAAAAGAAAAGGAAACATAAAGGCCAATTGGCCCAAACCAAAATCCCTAAAACGGCAAAACCTAATAAAAAACCCTTTAAACTTACTTTTTGCGTCCTTCCCAGCCACCTCCCCATGCATCCCCTTCCCAACCGCCTCCCCTTTTCCTCCCTTTTCACATTTCCTTCTTCAACATCACTTTCTCTCTTCACATGTACAGGGCAAACCAATGGAATCATTGGCTAGATAGCCTGGCGTCTTCTGTCTTTCCAAGTATGTTTATGTATTTATATTTTAGAATTTCTCAATCCCATACACCTACTTAATTTGAATTTTTAGATTCATATTCTAACAATTTAATATATATTATGCAGTATTGTGATAGGTATTGAGTGGAACCTTGAAGATTATAATGTAGTGTTGGGAAGAGCCACGGTTCGTCGAAAAGACATTACAAATAAAAATTAGATGAAAATCCTTTCAAAAGTTTTTAGAAAAGTATACAGGTTTGTTTTCTTATCTTGTTGCATTGAATTTTCCCCTTTTGTTATATGCTAAAAGGTTTTGTAAAAGAATTATCAAGATATAGTTTTTCTGTCTTTGAACTTCTATTTGTATTTTGACAGATCAACCTTGGATATTTGTATTAATGGTTCGCTCATTCTTGTGTGCTAATTTTTGTTTCTTTTGAATGTATAGGGTAAATTTTAATCTATTGAATACAAGAAGATCAAGGATTAGTCTTGATGCAAAGAGTGAAATTACTTCATCCGTGACGGCAGAAGATCATTTGTTGGCAACATTTTCAATCCCAGATTAAATACTTAGAACTTAGTTTTGTTTTGATGTAGAATCCCTCAGATTTTATATATTATAGTTGAATAGCTGAGTTTACTTTAGATAGATAATTGTATATTTTAGAATTAATTTTTGAAATTTTTGGATGTAAATTTGTATAATAAAGTGATATTCAAAGTTTATTTTTGTGTTAATGATTTGAACAAAGATGCATGAATATGGAATATTTGAAAATTTTAAAAATATTTAGTGAGGTAAAACAGAAAAATAGTAACCATAGGACAGAAATATTTATTATCTCTAATAAATTAATTTTTCATAAAAATAGAATGTAATCAAAATCTAGTCACCAAATAAAACATAATAAAAAATCTAATCATGGATATTTTAACGATTTATAGCTATGAAATTATGGGTTGGTAGCTAAATATAATTACTATAATACAAATCTTATATGTGAGCATAGCTACATATTTAAATTTTGTGGCTAAATAAATAGCATCTTTTGCCGCATAATATCCCTTTGTGGCTAAAGTATAGAAGATAGCTACAAAATTAATTTATCATAGCAAAAGAATAAAATCATTAGCTATAAATATATATTCTTCGTGGCAAAATATTTTATTAATATAGCTACATCACAAAAATTCTTGTAGCAATAAGTACTAATCCTTAGCCACGAAAAATTAAAGTTTGTAGCTAACTTTTAGTTACGCTACTTCTAGCTACGGGTGCTACGGAAAAAATTACTGTGGCTTAAGTGTTTAGCCACAGAATTTCTCATGTTTAGCTACAACGTAGTTCGTAGCTATATATGTATTATCTTGTAGTGATTACTCATATATGATTTGGCTTTTTACTCATGGTAAATCCCTTCAAAATATCATCAATATAATTTTCTTAAATTTTGAAATCATCTATTTCTCCAGTTGCCTTATAGTTGGACTTGTACACCCATTCAACTCCAATTGAGCATTATATAGGTTGTAGAGTAATGCCACCAATAGATATTTCGTCTTGCTCCTTGAAACATGTAATCTCGAACAATGGCACGGAATTTATTTCATCTCAATATCTATAATCATGTGTTGTAGTTTTGGATCCCAAGCTATTTTTGCCTCAATCTTGTGCATATCATCAGAGACATTCTCTTGATGAACCATCTTGCTTTTTTCGTTAATAGGTTCATCTTCAATATTATCAAATAACGTTTCAGGTGAAACACCAACCTCTTTTGGACGAACGTCCCTTGCAACCAAATCTTCCTTTTTAACAACCGGAAAAACTTTTGGCTGAGTATTATTTGACTTCCCTTCGCATTCTATAGAATTTCTATCACAACAAACATTACATGTACCTTCTCTTCTTTTCTCCTTTGTTTATGAATTTTGGCTTTCTTGA
This sequence comes from Nicotiana attenuata, assembly GCF_001879085.1. NCBI lineage: Eukaryota > Viridiplantae > Streptophyta > Magnoliopsida > Solanales > Solanaceae > Nicotiana > Nicotiana attenuata. The sequence goes on from NW_017673748.1 coordinate 109,537, forward strand.
TTTATTTTCGTCATCTTTGATGTGTCTTCTTTTCCGTTTAGTTGATAATCCTTTTCTTGTGATGCCTCCTCCAATGTCTCATCTTTTGTTGATTCAATGATCTCTCATATGTCACCAATTTGCCTTCTAAATCATCAAAGTCCGAGAGTGCTAAGATCTTTGGTAGCCTCAAGAATAACTTTCTTGTTGCTAAACTTTAAACTTAGAGACTCCAATATTTTTTCAACAATTTTAACTTCTTCCAATACTTCTCCATTGGTCCTTAGACCATTGGCTATTTCTTCAATTCTTGTAAAAAATTCTTTGATAGACTCTGTTGGTCTCATACGAGCCAACTCAAATTGACTCCTAAACTCTTGCAGTTTCTCCTTCTTTATATCAGTAACTTTTTGATATGACTTCACCAATATTGCCCAAGCCTCATTAGATGACTTTGCATGCAAATATTTTTAGATACATGCAATTCGACCTTAATGGCGAGATAGTAGCGTGCCTTATAATCTAAATGTCTTTTCTTCTCCAATTGCGTAACTGCATCGCCCGTCAACGTTGTGCCTTCTGGGCGTTCCTCAAATCTTTTATCAATGGTGGACCATAATCCCATAGCCTTAAAAAAAATCATCTGTTGATACCAAATTTCAAAATTACTTTTGCCATCAAACACAAAAACGGGACAATCAGGTAATAGAATATCCATAATTTTTTTGGATCTCCTACTGGCTCTGACAAGATCTCACACAGGCTCTGATACCAATTTGAAGGGTTGAAATACCCCAAGAATAATTTACGCACAGACAAAACAAATTGAATAAAGACTATATAGAATAAATTTATTTACCTAAATTATTTAGGATTTGGTATTTGCAACGTTATTCTATTCATGTCTAAATAGGATTTGTAGTCATAATTAATATAGAATAGGCTTTCTTGTTTCTAGTTGAGATATGTTTCATACTATTATAAATAGGGATATTAGTAGTTTATTTGATTGTCTGGGGATCTATAGAGGAAATAATGAATTGTAGAGAGATTCAAGAGTTTATGAGTTGTGAAAAAGCCTCTTACCACGTTCTCTCCCTAGTTTGATAAATTTCTTCTATATAGCCTTTGTTGAAATTTTTTGCTTATGCCTAAATTCGTTTCGGGTTCTTTCAATCCTTCAAATAGGTATTAAAGCTTGTGTGAGATTTTGTCAGAGCCTGTGTGGGATCGAACATAAAAATATGAATATTCTATTACCTAATTGTCCTGTTTTTATATTTGATGGCAAAAAAAATTTTGAAACTTGGTATCAACAGATGAAGAATTTTTTATGTCCTCTTCCACATACTCTTCTTATGTGATATATACAGGTTAGGGGTCAGGCCTAACCCCGTACCGATAAAGGTGATTTTAAAGAAAAAAGAAAATGGGTAACCAATGAGTTACATTTGCAAAACCTCAAATTGGGGGTTCCTCAAGTTTATCCGCCGGTTAATCTATTTTTTATCTGTATTAAATATGAGTTAGGTCGAATAATTTATTTATTTTGCATTATCCATTTTGACCCGTCCCATATCTGACCCGCCCGTTTATCACCCCTAATTTTACGCAACACTAATTTTAGATCAATCGGATCAATGACAGTGAGTTGCTAATACTACAGTATTATACCAAAAAATTAATGTTATAGACTTAATTAGTCATAAGTATGTTGTATGAAATGAAACAAAACGAGTATTAGTTTTGTATAAAAAAGGAATGATGTCTGGACAAATGGTGGTAGTTACGTGGACCCTTCTAGGTGAAAAAATAAGAAGAATTGAAAACTAGTAGATCCTATTATAAATATATTATATTATAGATTCCATTTAGTATTTCGTTATAAATAAGGTTTTTGAAGAAACTTATCTATGTTGGGCTCCGCCGTAAATACGTTTATCTATTTAGTATATACTCTATTGGAAAATAAGCCTCCTGAAGAAGTTTATCATTTCGGTACTCCGTTATGAACAAATATTATGTCACGACCCATTTTCACAATAGATCGTGAGGGCGCCTGACACCCTTGTCAGGCAAGCCATTGCGAAAATATTACTAAAATAATCATATTGTTTTTAATTAGAATAAGTGGAATAAACACTCAACTTGAAATTTAAAACCAGGAGAGATAAATACCATAATAAAATAGTTACACAACTCCAAAATAATCGTCTACCAAAATGTGTGCCAGAATCTGGTGTCACAAGCTACGAGCAACTAGTAAAATATACAACCCAAAAGAATACCACACTACCCTACTGTCTGGATCAGAATAGACAGAATATAACAATACAAAAGAAAGACTTCTTCGGCTGCGGATCGACATGGAAGGAAAACAGCTCACCGTAGAAGTCCCAAGTCTGCTCACGAATGCGCACCAGAGAAATAACCGGATCCACCTGCCTCAGACCCTGTACATTTAAGTACAGATTCGTAGCATGAGTACATAAACAATATGTACCCAGTGAGTATCCCGCCTAATCTCGAAGAAGTAGAGACGAGAGGTCGACTTGATACTCACTAGGGTCAAGATAACATAATATAATTGTGCTATTCTAAGCATGAAAGTCACCAATATTCAACAAGTTATAACAAAGGGCAGTGATCATATTCTTGTCCTTACTTCAGTTTCATTTTACATTTTCAATTTCTAAGCAAGTAGGCATGCCATGTTCAAGTATTAGCATATCTATACATATCATATGCAATCACACTGAGGTCGACGGCCCGCTCCAACAGAATTAAAAATGTGCACTGCCGAGGGTCGAACGGCACGAACCATAGATGCATCTATTCTCACCGAGGCGATCGGCCCGATCCATAAATATCAAGAAAACATCAAGAATGCACACGAAGGTTCATTCACATACCAGGAAGCTCTTACCAAGGTTTAACAAGTTCATATGTTCACTTCATATTTCCTTTAAGTCTGTAGCATATAATGAATAATCATAGTGGCAATTTAAGTAAGAGATACTTCCAAATTAGGCATGATGTGGGTCCTAAACTACCTATACAATAAATATCATAGTAGCTACGCACGGACTGTCGTCACCTAGTACGTACGTAGCCCCCGCATTTAGCAACAATTATTCAGTTATTACACCTATGGGGACAATTCCCTCTTACAAGGTTAGAAAGGAGACTCACCTCGCTCCAAAGCGCGCTCCCAATATCAAGAACAAGCCCAAGCTCTTAATTCGAAGCCGAACGATCGCAAACTAGTTAAAATGGTAAGAACTAGTCAATAAAGGCTTTAAAAAGGTCGAATTCTAACTATTTAAGTAGTTTCCCACCCTTTACCACAAGTTTTCCTAAATTCCGACCCCGGGCCCACGTGCCCGGATTCCGATATTTTTCGAAGAAAATTGTTATCTACAACCTAAGGATCAATAATATATAAATTCCAGCCCATTTCATAACAAATTACATGATTAAATCTTAGTTTTATTAAAACCCTAGGTCTAGCTCTAACCTTTTGATTGTACCTAATTTTTAGTGTTTAATCTACCTAACATACATGTATCTAAGGATGAATGGGGATTACTTACCTTACAATGCTATGCTGAAACCCTCTCTTTGGAAGCACCAAAATCGCCCAAGTGTGGAGTGTAAAATATGGGTGGCTAACGGGCCGGGTTGACCCGGAACCGGACCGGCCCAGACCGGTTAAAACCGGAACCGGACCGGCCCGGTTCATAAGGGGCCGGGTGGGCTGGGTTGGGGGGTATAGGGGTTAGAACGTTTACTTTTTTCTACCGGTTAACCGGACCCATTAAATCCGGTCCGGATGAACAGTGCACCTAACCGGTTTAACCGGCCCGGAACCGGCCCGGTTTAACGGCTAGTATTTTTTTTTTTTTTTTAGGTAAAGGGTTCATGGAAACAAGGTTATTTTAGTCCATGTGATGTACAGAATCAAGAAATGTTAAGATGAAGATGTTGTATTCTGTAACATTTTTATTTTGTGGAAAGATAAAAAAATCCGTTTAATTTTTTCAATTAAAGTGTCGTTATTGAAGTGGAAATGGAAAGTTTTCTTTTTTACCAAGTTTCCATTTTAATCTACCTCAGCTTATTAATAGCATTTTGCTAATCTACAGAATGTTATACACGTATACTAAATTACTAATATGGAGATGAAGGTTGATTGTTGAATATGTTGCATTGCTCTTTGTAGTGGAGATTCAACGTTTGCTTCCTAGTTTCCATATTAATTTAAATTTGCTTAATCACTTGCCTTTTTTACTTTACTTTGAAAAAAGAGTATGAATCCAACGCCATTGCCAGATTCTGCTCATCATTGGATCTCTCTCAGTATTTTTGGGGATGAAGTTCATAAATAGCTAGATTTATAAGTAATAGGAACTTGGAGATATATTAACATATGGTAACCCATCCGAATTTAACACTCCAGAAGCAGGTCACTCAGTTCATATTGATTAGGACGAACTTACTAAGGCAACGCAAAACCTTTGAATTTACTTGTTGTTAAAAATGTAAACCTTTCAATTTGTAAGCTTGAAATTTGAATTATGAAATAAAAGTAGCACTTGCAATAAGTGCAATTCTTTCTCATCTTCCTTGTATTCTTTAAATTAATACAAAGTATTAATATAACTTACAATAGTTATACAAAATTCCAAAAAAAAAATTAAAAATACACTAAACCCGGCCCGGCCCGGCCCCCTCAACCCGTAATCCTTACGGTTCAATTTTTACTCGGATGAACCCGAACCCGTTAAACCGGTTAAGAACCAACCCGGAACCGGCCCGGACCGCAACCCGTACGGGTCTAAAAAACACAGGCCCGGACCGGCCCGGCCCACCCGGTTAACACCTATAGTGTAAAATGAAAGAATGGTGTTTGAGTTCGAATTAAATGAAGGCCACTACCCAGCGATTTCCGCTTCTGCGGTTGATGGATCGGATCTGCGGTCGCGCATCTGCGAAGATGGGGCCGCATCTGCGGAACTGGGCAAGAGGGGACTGGACCGCTTCTGCGGTCTGAGGCCCGCATATGCGGAACCGCCTCTGCGGTTACTGGGCCGCTTCTGCGGCTTGGCCCTAAAGTGACTGGACCGCATCTACGGTCTGGGGATCGCATAAGCAGAACTGCTTCTGCGGTCCCTTAGCCGCTTCTGCAATTTTCCCCTTGGCCTGCCCTCTTCGCTTCTGCGGTGGCCTGACCGCATCTGCGGTCCTGCTTTTGCGGCGCAAGAACCGCAGATGCGGTTATGACAGAAGCAGCAAACCTTCAGCTACTCTTCAATTTTTCTACTTCGCTCGAACCTCGCTCGTTTGACGCTCGGGGCTCCCGAGCCCCACCCGAACATACCGACAAGTTTGAAATCACGAGGCGGACCTACTCGAACCCTCGGATCACTCAAAACAATGCTAAATCTTGGAATCAACCTCTAAAACCAAATGAATCAAACTATTGAATCCTCAACTTCTAAATTCTCCTCTAACGGGTCAAAACACCCTTAAACTACTCGGATTGACACAAAATTTTACGGGCAAGTCTTAGACGACATTACGGACCTGTACCAAGCTTCGGAACCAAAATCCGAGCCCGATACCTAGGGAATCAATGATTACTTAGTTTCTTTAATTCCTTAAAGCTTCAATTAAACAATTTTAGATAAAATTTCATTACTCGGGCTAGGGACCTCGGAGTTCGATTTCGGACACACGTCCAGGTCCCATATTTTCCCACGGACCCTCACAAATTGCCAAATCACGAATCCGGGCCCCTTTTTCCCAAAATGTTGACCAAAGTCAAACTTGGTCTTTTTAAGAAATCCTAAAGAAGCAAATGGGCGTATTTTTACTCAAAACCCTTCCAATTCCCGAACCAATCGCCCCTGCAAGTCGTAAATTAGTCAAAGCAAGTACGGGAAGCTTTATTTAGGGGGAAGGGGTTCTAAAAGGCAAAACGACCGGTCGGGTCGTTACATTCTCCACCTCTTAAACAAACGTTCGTCCTCGAACGGACATAGAAAAGTACCTGGACTGCTAAATAAGTGGGGATATCTGCTCCGCATGTCCTCCTCGGACTCCCAGGTCGCCTCCTCGACCGGTTGGCCCCTCCACTGGACTCTCACTGCAGAAATCTTCTTGGACCTCAGCTGGCGATCCTATCTATCAATAATAGCAACTGGCTCCTCCTCATAGCCCAAGCTCTCATCTAGCTGAATGGTGCTGAAGTCCAACACGTGGGATAGGTCGGCATGATACTTCCGAAGCATCGAAACATGAAAGACTGGGTGTCCTGATAAACTAGGGGGTAAAGCAAGCTCATAAGCAACCTCCCCAACTCTCCTCAACACCTCAAAGGGGCCAATAAACCTTGGGCTCAACTTGCCCTTCTTCCCGAACCTCATAATGCCCTTCATGGGCGAGACTTTCAAGAGAACCTTCTCGCCCACCATAAATAATACATCCCGTGCCTTCTGATCCGCGTAGCTCTTTTGCTTGGACTGAGCTGTGCGAAGCCTCTCCTGGATCATCTTTACCTTATCCAAGGCATCCTGTACCAAATCTGTGCCAAGTACCCTAGCCTCACTAGGCTCAAACCACCCGATAGGAGAACGACAATGTCTACCATATAAAGCCTCGTACGGGGCCATCTCTATGCTGGACCGGTAGCTCTTATTGTATGCAAACTCCGCTAAGGGCAAGAACTGATCCCACTGCCCTCCAAAGTCAATCGCACATGCTCTAAGCATATCCTCTAAGATCTGCACTGTCCGCTCCGACTGTCCGTCGGTCTGAGGATGGAATGCTGTGCTAAGCTCTACACGAGTCCCCAACTCACCTTGCACGGCTCTCCAGAAATGGGAAGTGAACTGAGGGCCTCTATCTGATATGATGGACATTGGCACACCATGCAACCGGACTATCTCCCGAATATAGATCTGAGCATACCTCTCCGCTGTATAAGTAGTCTCCACTGGGATGAAATGGGCCGACTTGGTCAATCTATCCACGATGACCCACATTGATCAACCTTCCGCAAAGTCCGCGACAACCCAACTACAAAATCCATGGTAATGCGCTCCAATTTCCACGCTGGTATAGGCATCCGCTGAAGTAGGCCACCTGGCCTCTGATGTTCATACTTGACCTGCTGGCAATTCAAACACTTAGTCACATACTTCACTATGTCCTTCTTCATCCCCCGCCACCAGTAATGTTGCCTCAAATCACGATACATCTTCGTGACTCCCGGGTGAATAGAATACCGCGAACTGTGCGCCTCCTCTAGGATCCTCTCCCTCAGACCATCAACATTAGGAACACATAGACGACCCTGGAGTCGCAGAACACCATCCTCGCCCATAGAAACCTCCTTGGCACCTCCCTGAAGTACCGTCTCTCTGAGAACCGCCAAATGTGGATCATCAAGCTGTCGGGCCTTAATCTCCCCCAATAACGAGGACTGAGCAACCACACATGCTAGAACTCGGCTGGACTCTGAAATGTCCAACCTCACAAGCCTGTTAGCCAAGGACTGAATGTCCAAGGCTAGTGGCCTCTCCTCTGCTGGAATGAATGCTAGGCTACCCATGCTCTCCGCCTTCCTGCTCAGGGCATCCGCGACCACATTCGCCTTGCCCGGATGATAAAGAATGGTGATGTCATAATCCTTCAGCAACTCAAGCCACCTGCGCTGCCTCAAATTGAGATCCCTCTGCTTGAACAAATGCTGTAGGCTGCGGTGATCGGTGTAAACCTCACAAGGCACCCCATACAAATAGTGCCTCCATATCTTAAGAGCATGAACAATCGCCGCCAACTCCAGATCGTGCACAGGGTAATTTTTCTCATGAATCTTCAGCTGACGCGAGGCATATGCAATAACTCTCCCCTCCTGCATCAACACACATCCCAGACCAACGCGTGAAGCGTCGCAATACACCGTATACATCCCCGTACCGGAAGGCAATACAAGAACTGGTGCCGTAGTCAAAGCTGTCTTGAGCTTCTGGAAGCTCTCCTCACAATCATCGGACCAAATGAATGGGGCACCCTTCTGGGTCAGTCTAGTCAAGGGTGATGCAATAGATGAAAAGCCCTGCACGAATCGCCGGTAATAACCTGCTAATCCCAGAAAACTCCTGATCTCGGTCACTGAAGTGGGACGTGGCCAACTCTGAACTGCCTCAATCTTCTTGGGATCCACCTTAATACCCTCTCCGGACACAATATGCCCCAAGAATGCCACTGACTCGAGCCAAAACTCACACTTGGAGAACTTAGCATACAGCTGCTGCTCTCGCAAGGTCTGAAGCACTACTCTCAAATGCTGCTCGTGCTCTCCCAGGCTACGCGAGTATATCAAGATGTCGTCAATGAAGACGATGACAAAGGAATCAATATAAGGCCTGAATACCCTGTTCATCAGATCCATAAATGCTGCTGGCGCATTGGTCAAGCCAAAGGACATCACTAGAAACTCATAATGGCCATATCTAGTCCGAAATGCAGTCTTCGGAACATCCGAGTCCCGAATCTTCAGCTGATGATATCCTGACCTCAGGTCAATCTTAGAGAACACCCTAGCACCCTGCAGCTGGTCGAACAAATCATCAATACGAGGCAACGGGTACTTGTTCTTGATGGTGACCTTGTTCAACTGGCGGTAATCAATGCACATCCGCATGGTCCCATCCTTCTTCTTCACAAATAGCACTGGTGCGCCCCAAGGCGACACACTGGGCCTGATAAACCCCTTCGCTAGCAACTCCTCCAGCTGCTCCTTCAACTCCTTCAACTCCTTAGGGGCCATACGGTACGGTGGGATGGATATAGGCTGAGTGCCTGGGGCCAAATCAATGCAGAAATCAATATCACGATCCGGAGGCATGCCGGGCAGATCAGAAGGAAACACATCGGCGAACTCTCGAACTACTGGCACTGAATCAATCGTTAGAGACTCTGCAGTGGTGTCTCGAACATAAGCTAAGTAAGCCAAACACCCTTTTCTAACCATGTGCTGAGCCTTCAGGAAAGAGATAACCCTGCTAGGCATGTCAACTGTGGACCCCTTCCACTCCAATCTCGGCAACCCTGGCATTGCTAGTGAAACAGTCTTGGCATGGCAATCAAGGACGGCGTGATATGGAGATAGCCAATCCATGCCCAAGATGACCTCAAAATCGATCATGTCCAGCAACAGAAGATCTGCTCTAGTCTCGAAACCACAGAAAGTGACCACACAGGACCGGTAAATCCGATCCACAATCACAGAATCACCCACAGGAGTGGACACATGAACAGGAACACCCAAAGGCTCAGGAGAAACAACCAGAAAGCGAGCGAACAGAGACGATACATATGAATAAGTAGACCCTGGATCAAATAATACCGAAGCATCCCTACCACCAACGGAAATAATACCTGTGATGACGGCATCTGAGGCCAGTGCATCTGGCCTGGCTGGAAGAGCATAGAATCTAGCTGGAGCGCCGGCTGCCTGGCCTCCACCTGACTGGGGAGTAGCTGGCTGACCTCTCCCTGTCTGGCCTCCACCTCTAGGACGGCCTCTACCCGTCTGCCCTCCACCTCTAGGTGGCTGGGCAGCTGGTGCCGGAGTCTGGGGCTGCTGACCCTGCTGTACTGCCTTACCCCGAAGTCTGGGGCAAGTCCTCTTCAGGTGACCCGGATCTCCACACTCGTAGCATGCTCTAGGCACCATAGCCTGCTGCCCTGAAGTCTGAGTATGCTAACCCGAATACCCACTGGAAGAACCCTGGATAGCTGGTGGACGATAGGAACTCTCTGGCATGGCGCTGAAAAGAGCACTAGAAGAATCCTGATATCCAGAATACCCGCCGGAGGAACCCTGAGTAGCTGGTGGGTGGTAAGAACCCTCCGGCATCGCACGGAAATAAGGCCTCGCTGGGGCACCTCGGGGAGGGGGTGGTGGTGCTGAGTGTGAGGGCCTGCTGGGCTGACCCCTCCCGAAGAGGCCTCTACCCCTGGCTGGGGCACCTCTGAACTCTCCTGAAAATCTGGCCCTCTTATCCTGCTGCATCTGCTCTCTACCCCTCAAACGATAACCCTCAATCCTGCGAGCAATCTCAACCACTAGCTGGTACCCTGTACCCATCTCTACCTCTCGAGCCATACCAGACCGGATGGTGGGATGTAACCCCGCAACAAATCTCCGCACTCTCTCTACCTTTGTGGGAAGTATCATAAGTGCATGGCGAGACAACTCAGAGAAACTTGCCTCATAATCGGTCACTGACATCTGACCCTACTCTAGGTGCTCAAACTGATACCGCAGCTCTTCCCTCTCAGAGGGCAGAATGTATCGATCCAGGAATAACTGAGTGAACTGACCCCAAGTGAGAGGAGGAGAACCTGCTGGCCTGCCAAGTACATAGGACTGCCACCATCTACGTGCCCTGCCCTCAAGCTGAAAAGTAGTGAAGTCAACTCCATGTGACTCCAATATCCTCATGTTGTGCAGCCTGTCCCTGTACCTGTCTTTGAAGTCCTGAGCATCCTCTTGACGCTCACCCCCGAAGACTGGAGGGTGAAGCCTGGTCCATCTGTCTAATAACTTCTGTGGGTCACCGTCCACAACTGGCCTGCGCTGGGGTGCCACTGCAGCAACTGGCTGAGCCCCATCTGATATACTACAGCCGCATGGCCTGGAGCCTGAGCAGTAGGGGTCTGGGCTCCCCCTCCTGCCTGTAAAGTGGCTGGGTCTGCTGGAAATAAACCAGCCTGAGTCATAGTGTCCATGAACCGTAGTATGCGGCCCATGACCTCCTGAAATCCCGATGCTGTCATGAAATCCGCCGGGGTAGGCTCAGCTGCGGGCATTTCGCCCTGCTCCTCAATAATAGGGTCCTCCATAGGATCTGCCGGTGGTGCAACTAGAACGGCTTTGGGACGCCCTCGTCCCCTACTACGGGTCGGTGCCCTCCCCCGGCCTCTACCTCGGCCTCTAGCAATGAGGGGAGCAGCTCCTCCCGGGTCCGGAACGTCGGCGGTACGAGTTCTCACCATCTGTGAGAGAATAGAAGAGGGAAATTAGTACTCTAAGCACTGCACGATAGGAAATGAATAAAGAGTAGTCTTTCCTAATACCCTATAGCCTCTCGAAGATAAATACAGACGTCTCCGTACCAATCAACAAGACTCTATCAGGTTTGCCCAAAACTCGTGAGACCTACGTAAACCTAGTGCACTGATACCATGTTGTCACGACCCATTTTTACAACAGGTCATGAGGGCGCCTGGCACCCTTGTCAGGCAAGCCAATTGCGGAAACACTTCTAAAATACTTATGTTGCTTTTAATTAGAATAAGTGAAATAAACACTCAATTTGTAATTTAAACCAGAAGAGCTGCATACTGTATTAATAAAATTACACAACCCCAAAATAATCGTCTACCAAAGTGTGTGCCAGAACCTGGTGTCACAAGCTACGGGCAACTAGTAGAATATACATCTAAAAGAATGTTAAACCTTGGTAAGAGTTTCCTGGTATGTGAAGAACCTTCGTGTGCATTCTTGATGTTTTCTTGATATTTATGAGATCGGACCGATTGCCTCGGTGAGAATAGATGCATCTATGGTTCGTGCCGTACGACCCTCGGCAGTGCACATTTTTAATTCTGTTGGAGCGGGTCGTCGACCTCGGTGTGATTGCATATGATATGTATAGAATGCTGATACTTGAACATGGCATGCCTACTTGCTTAGAATTGAAATGTAAAATGGAACTGAAGTAAGGACAAGAATATGATCACTGCCCTTTGTTATAACTTTGTTGAATATTGGTGACTTTCATGCTTAAATAGCACAATTATATTATGTTATCTTGACCCTAGTGAGTATCAACTCGACCTCTCGTCTCTACTTCTCGAGATTAGGCGGGATACTCACTGGTACATATTGTTTATTGACTCATGCTACGCTTCTGTACTTAAAATGTACAGGGTTTGAGGCCAGGTGATACGGTTTATTTCTCTGGTGCGCATTCGTGAGCAGACTTGGGACTTCTACGGTGAGCTGCTTCCTTCCATGTCCGATCCACAGCCGAAGAAGTCTTTCTTTTGTATTGTTTATATTCTGTCTATTCTGATCCAGATAGTAGGGTAGTGTGGT